>NC_088865.1:10878360-10902419 GCF_032884065.1 Artemia franciscana
AGTTTTTTTTTGTAGTTTTTGCCTTTTTTTAGTTTTTTCAGTTTTTTTTTTAGTTTTTTATTGGTTTTTACCTTTATTTTAGCTTATTTTTCAGTTTTTTCCTTTTTTTTAGTTTTTTTTAGTTTTTAGTTTTTTTAGTTTTTTACCTTTTTTTAGTTTTTTTAGTTTTTTAGTTTTTTAGCTTTTTTATTTTTTTTATTAGTTTTTAGTTTTTTTTGTAGTTTTTGCCTTTTTTTAGTTTTTTAGCTTTTTTATTAGTTTTTAGTTTTTTTTGTAGTTTTTGCCTTTTTTTAGTTTTTTTAGTTTTTTAGCTTTTTTATTTTTTTTATTAGTTTTTGTTTTTTTTGTAGTTTTTGCCTTTTTTTAGTTTTTTCAGTTTTGAGGTCACCTGATCCAGTTTTTTCAGGTGACGTCACCTGATCCATCCACAGACAGACAGACAACTTATTTTTATATATATAGATATAAATAAGTTGTTTGTGTGTTATGTCTGTCTGTCTGTCTGTCGAGTGACGTCATGTCATCATGACAGTGACATCATCAGTGACGTCATCATGTCGTCATGTTGTCATGAAGTTAGTTGTCGTTATGTTTGTTATGACGATGAAGTCATTAAAAGTATTTAAGAAAATCGTTCAAAGACAAATTTTTAATTGTGAGAAGATCGTGGACGGAAAAATATTTAATCGTAAAATGACTGAAGAACCTGCAAGGGCAACAGACACACAACTTTCGAGTTATGTCATGTCATCATGTTGTCATGTCGTAATGAAGTTAGTTGTCATCATGTTCGTTATGACGATGAGGTCATTAAAAGTATTTAAGAAAATTGTTCTTAGACAAATTCTTAATTGTAAGAAGATCGTGGACGGAAAAATGTTTAATTGTAAAATGACTGAAGAGCCTACAATGGCAACAGACACACAACTTTCGAGTTATGTCATGTCATCATGTTGTCATGTCGTAATGAAGTTAGTTGTCATCATGTTCGTTATGACGATGAGGTCATTAAAAGTATTTAAGAAAATTGTTCTTAGACAAATTCTTAATTGTAAGAAGATCGTGGACGGAAAAATGTTTAATTGTAAAATGACTGAAGAGCCTACAATGGCAACAGACACACAACTTATTTATATATATATATATATATATATATATATATATATATATATATATATATATATATATATATATATATATATATATATATATATATATATATATATATATATATATATATATATATATATGTATATATATATGATATATAGATATATATATATATATATATAAATATATATATATATATTCTAGCTGTTGGGGTGGCGCTTCGCGCCACCCCAACACCTAGTTGGTGGGGGCGCTTCGCGCCCCCCCAAGCCCCCCAGCGCGCGTAAGTCGTTACGCGCCATATTAGTTACACGCCATATTAGTTACGCGCCATTGTAGTTGTGTCCCTGTGTCCCACCTGTGAATATAGATAGATTTATATATGTGTTTCAAACTACGTAAAAATTGCGAATATACAACATTCTTGGCTTTCCCATTGTCTGTCCATATACAAAGCCGTATGTACTAATAATGACGTCATATGCAAACGCTCTTTTTACAAACAAACAAACATGCATACACACAACTCGTTTTTATATAGATAGATAGATAGATAGATATAATACAAATTAACTACGTAAAACTTGTGAATATACAACAGTCTTCGCTGTCCCATTGTCTGTGCGTATAAATAGATTGTCAGGTTTACCGACCCTCAAGATGCAACATACAATTGTACATTGGTAAAGCAATCTGTATTAAGATCTATACCGCATTTTTCTAGTGATTGCCCTTGAGCTTTGTTGATGGTGGTTGCAAATGCTAATCGAATTGGGAATTGCAATCTTTTAAATTGAAAAAGCAGATCCGTTGGAATCATGGGAATGCGAGGAATAAGAACAGCCTCACCCTCATAAGGCCCTGTCAAGATTGTGGCATCTATTAGGTTTTCCATTGTTTTTTTTACGGCAAGTCGCGTGCCATTGCAAAGCTTTGGTGGGTTGATATTTCTTAAAAGTATTATTGGTACGCCTATTTTTAGTTGTAGCAGGTGTGGTGGACACCCTGAAGGATCTATGGAATTTAAAAATTCAGATGGATAATTAACCGCTTCATTTGGTACCGAAATACAAATTAACTGCGTAAAACTTGAGAATATACAACATTCTTCGCTGTCCAATTCTCGCTGCATATAAATAGATTGTCAGGTTTACCGACCCTCGAACATGCAACGTACAATTGTCCATGGGAAAAACAATCAGTATTAAGATCAATACCACATTTTTCTAATGATTGACCTTGAGCTTTGTTAATGGTGATTGCAAATGCTAATCGAATTGGGAATTGCAATCTTTTAAATTGAAAAGGCAGATCTGTTGGAATCATGGGAATGCGAGGAATAAGAACAGCCTCACCCTCAAAAGGCCCTGTCAGGATTGTGGCCTCTATTAGGTTTTCCATTGTTTTTTTTACGGCAATTCGAGTGCCATTGCAAAGCTTTGGTGGGTTTGTGTTACGTAACAATATTATTGGTACGCCTATTTTTAGTTGTAGCACGTGTGGTGGAAACCCTGAAAGATCTATGGAATTTAAAAATTCAGATGGATAATTAACCGCTTCATTTGGTTCCAAAACTGTGTCGACTGACTTGTAAAGGACTGCCTGGTCTTGAATCTTGGTCAAAACAATATTGTTGATTTCCTGGACGTCTATATTTTTGGGTGCGCGAATCGCTCTTTCACTTAGCCATTTATTATTTTTAAAAATTTTTAGAATATTCGGAAATATATTTTCAATCAATTCATTTTTGGACGTCACTAAATTACAGAAATCAGCAGGTAGTTGTATACGTTCTGAAATTGAGTCTACTGGGAGCTTTCCGTTTCCCATTGCTAGCAATTGATCTGAAAATGTTTGACCAGAGTCATCGTTTTGCAATCGGACACGCATATTTGTAGTTAATTTTAATGTTTTTACGTGTGCCCATAAATTAGAATTTTTCAGGCAAGCATTCATTTCGTCTGCAGGAGTTGATCTAGGCATTATAGGTAATGTTTGCCTGAAATATCCAGCAAGCAATATTAATGTGCTGCCAAAGGGTTTCGAATTCCCTCTTAAATCTTTCAAGCATTGATCCAGAGCCTCGAGCGATTTTTTGTGTGCCATTGTGCACTCATCCCAAATAATAAGTTTGCATTGCTGCAATACTTTACCCATCCCAGATGATTTGGAAATATTGCACGTGGGAGTTTCTGTAGAATGCAAGTTCAGAGGCAATTTCAAACCGGAATGAGCAGTTCTTCCACCAGGCAGCAATGTTGCGGCTATTCCGGACGACGCAATTGCCAACGCTATATCATTTTTAGATCGAATTGATGCCAGAATCAGTTTTATCACAAACGTTTTACCAGTACCTCCTGGCGCATCCAAAAAGAAAATTTCTCCAACGTTGTTATCGACACAATGCATTATCGTATCATAAATGTCTTTTTGTTCCGACGTTAACTTGGAAATGTTATTTTGTACATACGACAATAGATCACTCGTACTGTAACTTTGTTCACGATCCAATTCTACACATGTCGAAACAGCAGCGATACGGTTAGGTGAAGGCATTCCCAAACCCTGAAGAGGTTTGTTTGCCATACTTATGCAAATATCTTCTATAACAACTAAAGTGTAGTTATAAATTTCTGGTGTAAAATCAAAAGTCATGTCTGACGTCTCTAACTGTTTTTGATGAAGTATATCTTCGGACATTTTTGACTTATATTTTTCCCATAAATCTGTAGGAGCTGATGGAGAGCAAGTTGTTAAAATGATGCCAAACAATGCACGAATTTGACTTGGGGTTGACGTTTCGCACGCGTCATTGATGCAGTTATCCCAGTGTTGGTCATTCTCCAATAAATTCAGAGCTTGGCATGCACTACGGTAAGTGTCATGTATAGTACCATTTACAGTCCTCAAATACTCAAAGGATGTCGGACCGGGTACATTCACCAAAAGCAGGCGTAGAAAGAAGCATTCATGTTGATTGGGGTGAACGGTGTAGAGTCTTCCTATCGTGGTATCTTTGAAGATGGTAGGTTGGCCGTCGACTGACTTACCCTGTTTTCGACGTTCAAATACTTTATTTTTAGTATTCCACGTGTAATACGAAGGCACTTCAGTATACAGCAGTTTTTTCGCAAAAGAATCATTTTTGCAAAGCGAAAAAAAGCTGTTAATGTTGTATCCGGTGGATTCAGGACTCTTTGTTGCACGTTGGTTTCCGTGAAATAAACACGTTGACCATTCTGTAAATGTACCGCTAAGTGAACAACAGCTGGACTACGTTCATGTATCGGAAATGAAAGAATTCGCCAAAAAGCTTCATTACTGCTTATGTATCTTCCAGCCTGATATTCTACGATTTCATCGAAATCTTTGATTTCGGACAGCAAGCCAAAAACTGCCATGTCACTGCCTTTGTTGACGTATTTAAATATATATTTGATTGCCTTTACGGAGTTACAGTATTCAACGTTTATGTGTGCATTAAATGTTTTTGATAATAAAGGGGAATATGGAACAACCCACTGGTTATCTACTTCGATGGTGGTACCGTTACGCTTCTTTATTATTGCTGTTTTACCGCCATCTTCAGTAGATCTTCTTCTATATTGTGGGTAACCATCATTGCCAGTAATTGTTTTGGGTGCTAAAAGTCGAGGATATTGCTTTGTGCACCTTCCTTTGGCCATGCATGGTGAATTTTCGTTCAGTGCACCGCAAGGTCCATGTATCATATTTTTTACAATAATATCATGTAACCCCTTATCGACATTTTTATCAGGTATTTCAGCGGAAATCACATCATCAATTTCGTTTGAAGTAATTTTTTTATGTAGCCAGATTAGTATATGTGCGTGTGGCAAACCTCGTTTTTGCCATTCCACTGAGTACATCCAGCATCGCACTGACCCAAACACTTCATGTTTTACAAGGTAGTTTATCAGTGATTTCAACTTTTGCCGGAAGACACGTGCCGTAATGTCATGCCTATGAACCGCCGATTGTCCTTGAAGTAAAAGCTGCAGTATCTCGTCCCAAGATTGATTACATGTAAATGTAATAAATAAATCTGGACGACCATAGAGACGAACATACGCAATAGCATCTTGAGCATATTCATGCATATGACGGGGACTGCCAACATATGACGAAGGTAAAATTGTTAATCTTCCAACGTTTGTGGTATTACCGTCATTTATAACTGCATCTCGCAAATGAATGTATTGTTCAGAGCGGAGCTTGGTCTGATTCAGGCGGATATATAGCAAACGTTCTGATTCAATTTTAGCATACATATCAACCATAAATTGGTGAAACAATTCACGGCATTTTAAAATATAATTTTCTTCATCCTGCCGAATCATTAGTCTATAGGAATAATAATGCATTGCACTGCATTTCTTATTCATTTCTTTGTTAGTGGCTGGATTCATCAATTTAATATTAAAGTGATAGCCGTCGGCTCCATCCCAAAAAATGATAGGATATTGTAGGGCATCGTAGCATCGATGAGTTTCAGCAATTCTTAACAACTGAGCGTTTCGCTTATGTAGAATAATATCTCGAGGTAAAAACTGATCACCGACCATAACGATTGCCACTTCGTCGATAGTCGGAGCATTGTATCTACGCACATGTTGGCCAGGAGGCGTTTTGTCAGCGGAAATAACAATTTTATGAGTATCAGTAGGCATCAAATCGATGGCTGTTTTGAACAGACGCACTAACTTATTATTTTCGTGGAAAAGATGTTGCAATTGGGAAACGATTGTCCTTTCAACGTTGGGAGAAATTTCGCAACGTGCATTCAATTCAGAATTTCTATCACTGATGAAGTACAATTGTAAAAATTTATGATTCTCGCCTGAGAATGGTAGAAGGGACCCTGCTTTATGATAAATTTGCCCTTTTACTTTGAAAGTAGACATAAATTGATCTGGATTTTCGATTTGGGCTCCAAACGACGTCATTTGGAAACATGAGTTGTATTGTCTGATTTTTGACAAAAAACGCTTAGATTCTGACGTAGTTCCAGTAAGGAAAGTCTTCAATGGCTCTGGTGGTGCAGCCAATAGAGGAAGTTTAACTTTTCCTGAGGCGCAACACATTCCCATTGTTTCACCATTGAATTTCAAGGCCTTGCAATAGGGACAAATTTTAGACATTGTCCCGATTTGAACACATCTACTCAAGCTATAATCATCGACGGGGTTGTACCTGAATGCCAGGCGATAACTTTCAGATTGCTCTGATTCCTCGGCACGCTTTCTTTTCTTACTTTCTCTATCAGCAGCAAGCCTGTTTCCCTGCTGGTCTTTTGATTCCTCGGCACGCCTTCTTTTTTCACTTTCTCTTTTAGCAGCAAGTCTGCTTCTGCGTTGCTCTGGTAGTTCCTCGGCATGCTTTCTGTTCTTTCTTTCTCTATCAGCCTCAAGCCTGTTTCCCTGCTGGTCTTTTGATTCCTCGGCACGCCTTCTTTTTTCACTTTCTCTTTTAGCAGCAAGTCTGCTTCTGCGTTGCTCTAGTAGTTCCTCGGCACGCCTTCTTTTTTCACTTTCTCTTTTAGCAGCAAGTCTGCTTTCGCGTTGCTCTGGTAGTTCCTCGGCACGCTTTCTTTTCTGACTTTCTCTATCAGCAGCAAGTTTTTTGGCATAGACTCTTTGATCATCTTCATCAGTCATTATAAACTTAAGCATTAATAAAATTCTACGCGAACATACGCCTTATATAACTTGAATGACGTCACGCCTTCAAAGCAAAAATGATGGCAGCTAATTTCATGACGTCAGCCGAAACATGACGGCGAACATATGTCTTATATAACTTGAATGACGTCACCTTCAAAGCAAAAATGATGGCAACTAATTTCATGACGTCAGCCGAAACATGACGTCACCTGATCCATCCACAGATCCACAGACAACTTATTTTTATATATATAGAAGATATATATATATATATATATATTTAGTTTTTAGTCCAGAACCAATAAAGCTATTATGTAAACATCAAAAATATTTATGTTGTCTGAGCAATAACTTTTAGTTTTTATTTCAAAATAGAAAATTACCTGAATATTTTAGAATTAGTTTTGTTTTTTGTTAAGTTCCTGCTATTCAACGCGTGACTTCAACTCGTCACGAATTAGTAAAAATGAGAAGATGTCTACTTGGAATAATTATGTTGAAAGTGCTCAAAGAGCTGCTCAAAGAGTCTATGCCAAAAAACTTGCGGCTGATAGAGAAAGTAAGAAAAGAAAGTGTGCCGAGGAATCTCAAGAACAGCAAGAAAACAGGCTTGCGGCTGATAGAGAAAGTAAGAAAAGAAAGCGTGACGAGGAACCACAACAACGGTGTGAAAATAGGCTTGCGGCTGATAGAGAAAGTAAGAACAGAAAGCGTGCCGAGGAATCACAAGAGCAACGTGAAAACAGGCTTGCGGCTTCAAGAGATAATGCCAGATTAGGAATGTTCAATTTCCGTCAACGAAGGCGTGTCGAGGAACTACCAGAGCAACGCGAAACCAGACTTACTGCTAAAAGAGAAAGTGAAAAAAGAAGGCGTGCCGAGGAATCACAAGAGCAACGTGAAAACAGTCTTGTGGCTTCAAAATATAATGCCAAAAGAAAGCGTGCCGAGGAATCAGAGCAACCTGAAAATTATCGCCTGGCATTCAGGTACAGCCCAGTCGATGATTATAGCTTGAGTAGATGTGTTCAAATCGGAACTATGTCTAAAATTTGTCCCTATTGCAAGGCCTTGAAATTCAATGGTGAAACAATTGGAATGTGTTGTGCCTCAGGAAAAGTTAAACTTCCTCTATTGGCTGCACCACCAGAGCCGTTGAAGACTTTCCTTACTGGAACTACGTCAGAATCTAAGCGTTTTTTGTCACAAGTCAGAAAATATAACTCATGTTTCCAAATGACGTCGTTTGGAGCCCAAATCGAAAATCCAGATCAATTTATGTCTACTTTCAAAGTAAAAGGGCAAATTTATCATAGAGCAGGGTCCCTTCTACCATTCTCAGGCGAGAATCATAAATTTTTACAATTGTACTTCATCAGTGATAGAAATTCTGAATTGAATGCACGTTGCGAAATTTCTCCCAACGTTGAAAGGACAATCGTTTCCCAATTGCAACATCTTTTCCACGAAAATAATAATTTAGAGCGTCTGTTTGAAACAGCCATCGATTTGATGCCTACTGATACGCATAAAATTGTTATTTCCGCTGACAAAACGCCTCCTGGCCAACATGTGCGTAGATACAATGCTCCAACTATCGACGAAGTGGCAATCGCTATGGTCGGTGATCAGTTTTAACCTCGAGATATTATTCTTCATAAGCGAAACGCTCAGTTGTTAAGAATTGCTGAAACTCATCGATGCTACGATGCCCTAAAATATCCTATCATTTTTTGGGATGGAGCCGACGGCTATCACTTTAATATTAAATTGATGAATCCAGCCACTAACAAAAAAATGAATAAGAAATGCAGTGCAATGCATTATTATTCCTATCGACTAATGATTCGGCAAGATGAAGAAAATTATATTTTAAAATACCGTGAATTGTTTCACCAATTCGTCGTTGATATGTATGCTAAAATTGAATCAGAACGTTTGCTATATATCCGCCTGAATCAGACCAAGCTCCGCTCTGAACAATATATTCATTTGCGAGATGCAGTTATAAATGACGGTAATACCACAAACGTTGGAAGATTAACAATTTTACCTTCGTCATATTATGGCAGTCCCCGTCATATGCATGAATATGCTCAAGATGCTATTGCGTATGTTCGTCTCTATGGTCGTCCAGATTTATTTATTACATTTAAATGTAATCAATCTTGGGACGAGATACTGCAGCTTTTACTTCAAGGACAATCGGCGGTTCATAGACATGACATTACGGCCCGTGTCTTCCGGCAAAAGTTGAAATCACTGATAAACTACATAGTAAAACTTGAAGTGTTTGGGTCAGTGCGATGCTGGATGTACTCAGTGGAATGGCAAAAACGAGGTTTGCCACACTTACATATACTAATCTGGCTACATAAAAAATTACTTCGAACGAAATTGATGATGTGATTTCCGCTGAATTACCTGATAAAAATGTCGATAAGGGGTTACATGATATTATTTTAAAAAATATGATACATGGACCTTGCGGTGCACTGAATGAAAATTCACCATGCATGGCCAAAGGAAGGTCACAAAGCAATATCCTCCACTTTTAGTATCCAACACAATTACTGGCAATGATGGTTACCCACAATATAGAGGAAGATCTACTGAAGATGGCGGTAAAACAGCAATAATAAAGAAGCGTAACGGTACCACCATCGAAGTAGATAACCAGTGGGTTGTTCCATATTCCCCATTATTATCAAAAACATTTAATGCACACATAAACGTTGAATACTGTTTCTCCGTAAAGGCAATCAAATACATATGTAAATACGTCAACAAAGGTAGTGACATGGCAGTTTTTGGCTTGCAGCCCGAAATCAAAGATATCGACGAAATCGTACAATATCAGGCTGGAAGATACATAAGGAGTAATGAAGCTGTTTGGCGAATTCTTTCATTTCCGATACATGAACGTAGTCCAGCTGTTGTTCACTTAGTGGTACACTTACAGAATGGTCAACGTGTTTATTTCTTGGAAACCAACGTGCAACAAAGAGCCCTGAATCCACCGGATACAAAGTTAACCGCTTTCTTTTCGCTTTGCAAAAATGATTCTTTTGCAAAAAAACTGCTGTATACTGAAGTGCCTTTGTATTACACGTGGAATACTAAAAATAAAGTATTTGAACGTCGAAAACAGGGTAAGTCAGTCGACGGCCAACCTACCATTTTCAAAGATACCACGATAGGAAGACTCTACACCGTTCACCCCAATCAACATGAATGCTTCTTTCTACGCCTGCTTTTGGTGAATGTGCCCGGTCCGACATCCTTTGAGTATTTGAGAACTGTAAACGGTACTATACATGACACTTACCGTAGTGCATGCCAAGCTCTGAATTTATTGGAGAATGACCAACACTGGGATAACTGCATCAATGACGCGTGCGAAACGTCAACCCCAAGTCAAATTCGTGCATTGTTTGGCATCATTTTGACAACTTGCTCTCCATCAGCTCCTACATAGTTATGGGAAAAATATATGTTAAAAATGTCCGAAGATATACTCCTTCGAAAACAGTTAGAGACGTCAGATATGACTTTTGATTTTACATCAGAAATTTATAACTACACTTTAGTTATTATAGAAGATTTGTGCGTATGTATGGCAAACAAACCTCTTCAGGATTTGGGAATGCCTTCACCTAACCGTATCGCTGCTGTTTCGACATGTGTAGAATTGGATCGTGAACAAAGTTACAGTACGAGTGATCTATTATCGTATGTACAAAATAACATTTCCAAGTTAACGTCGGAACACAAAGACATTTATGATAACGATAATGCATTGTGTCGATAACAACGTTGGAGAAATATTCTTTTTGGATGCGCCAGGAGGTACTGGTAATACATTTGTGATAAAACTGATTCTGGCATCAATTCGATCAAAAAATGATATAGCGTTGGCAATTGCGTCGTCCGGAATAGCCACAACATTGCTGCCTGGTGGAAGAACTGCTCATTCCACTTTGAAATTGCCTCTGAATTTGCATTCTACAGAAACTCCCACGAGCAATATTTTCAAATTATCTAGGATGGGTAAAGTATTGCAGTAAACTTATTATTTGGGATGAGTGCACAATGGCACACAAAAATCGCTCGAGGCTCTGGATCAATGCTTGAAAGATTTGCGAGGGAAGTTGAAACCCTTTGCCAGCACATTAATATTGCTTGCGGGAGATTTCAGGCAAACATTACCTGTAATACCTAGATCAACTCCTGCAGACAAAATGAATGCTTGCTTGAAAAATTCTAATTTAAGGGCACACGTAAAAACATTAAAATTAACTACAAATATGCGTGTTCTATTGCAAAACGATGACTCTGGTCAAACATTTTCAGATCAATTGCTGGCAATTGGAAACGGAAAGCTCCCAGTAGACTCAATTTCAGGACGTATACAACTACCTGCTGATTTCTGTAATTTAGTGACGTCCAAAAATGAATTGATTGAAAAAGTATTTCCGAATATTCTAAAAAATTATAAAAATAATAAATGGCTAAGTGAAAGAGCAATTCTCGCACCCAAAAATATAGACGTCCACGAAATCAACAATATTGTTTTGACCAAGATTCGAGACCAGGCAGTCCTTTACAAGTCAGTCGACACAGTTTTGGAACCAAATGAAGCGGTTAATTATCCATCTGAATTTTTAAATTCCGTGGATCTTTCAGGGTTTCCACCACACGTGCTACACCGCGACATAGGGAATATAAATGACGACCGGGACACTCAAAGAGAAAGCGACCGGGACACAAGGAATGTTCGATTAGCAATCACCATCAACAGAGCACCGGGACACAAATGACGACCGGGACACAGGGAATATAAATGACGACCAGAAAACTCAAAGAAAAATTACAGACCGGGACACCGGAACACAAATGACGACCGGGACAAAAATGACGACAGGGACACCGGGACACAGGGAATATAAATGACGACCGCGACATTCAAAGAGAAATTACTGACTGGGACACCGGGACACAAATGACGACCGGGACACAGGGAAACAACAACAACGGGGACGCTGGGGGGCACAGGGAGATATATAAATGACGACGGGGACACAGGGAATGTTCAATTAGCAATCACCATCAACAAAGCTCAAGGGCAATCATTAGAATAATGAGGTATGAATACAGATTGTTTTTCCCATGGACAATTATATGTTGCATGATCAAGAGTCGGTAAACCTGACAATCTATTTATATGCACAGAGGACACAGGGACACAACTACAATGGCGCGTAACTAATATGGCACGTAAAGACACGCGCGCGGGGGGGCGCAAACTTCCCCCACCAACTAGGTGTTGGGGTGGCACGAAGCGCCACCCCAACCCCAATAGCTATTATATATTTGTAATATATAATTATAAATACCCCAACAGCCACCCAACAGCTATTATATATTTATATATATATATATATATATACTAGCTGTTGGGGTGGCGCTTCGCGCCACCCCAACACCTAGTTGGTGGGGGCGCTTCGCGCCCCCCCCAAGCCCCCCCGCGCGCGTAAGTCGTTACGCGCCATAATAGTTACGCGCCATTGTAGTTGTGTCCCTATGTCCCACCTGTGAATATAGATATATATATATATATATATGGTTTTAACTACGTAAAACTTGCGAATATACAACATTCTTTGCTGTCCCATTGTCTTTGCATATAAATAGATTGTCAGGTTATCCCCCTGTTTCCCCCGGTGTCCCCGTTGTAGTTGTGTCCCTGTGTCCCGGTCGTCATTTATATTCCCTGTGTCCCGGGTCCCGGTCATCATTTGTATCCCGGTGTCCCGGTCTGTATATACATTCGTTTTTTAGTTTTGTTTTTCTCCTTTATTTTTTTCCTTTTTTTTTCTTTTTTAGCTTATTTAGATTTTTAGATTTTTTAGTTTTTTTTATTAGTTTTTAGTTTTTATTTCTTTTTAGTTTTTTTGTCCCGGTCGTCATTTATATCCCCCTGTTTCCCCCGGTGTCCCCGTTGTAGTTGTGTCCCTGTGTCCCGGTCGTTATTTATATTCCCTGTGTCCCGGTCGTCATTTGTATCCCGGTGTACCGGTCTGTATATACATTCGTTTTTTAGTTTTGTTTTTCTCCTTTATTTTTTTCCTTTTTTTTTCTTTTTTAGTTTATTTAGATTTTTAGATTTTTTAGTTTTTTTATTAGTTTTTAGTTTTTTTTTCTTTTTAGTTTTTTTGTAGTTTTTACCTTCTTTTTAGTTTTGTTAATTTTTTTTTTTACTTGTGTCCTGGTCGTCATTTATACTCCCTGTGTCCCGGTGCTTTGTTGATTGCTAATCGAACATTCCTTTTGTCCTGGTCGCTTTCTCTTTGAGTGTCGTCATTTATTTTTTTCTTTTTTAGTTCTTTTAGTTTTTACCTTTTTTAGTTTTTTTTTAGTTTTTAGTTTTTTTAGTTTTTTACCTTTTTTTAGTTTTTTTAGTTTTTTAGCTTTTTTATTTTTTTTATTAGTTTTTAGTTTTTTTGTAGTTTTTGCCTTTTTTTTAGTTTTTTGTCCTGGTCGCTTTCTCTTTGAGTGTCGTCATTTATTAGTTTTTTCCTTTTTTTTTTTTAGTTTTTTATTGGTTTTTACCTTTATTTTAGCTTATTTTTCAGTTTTTTCCTTTTTTTTAGTTTTTTTTTATTTTTTATTTTTTTTAGTTTTTTACCTTTTTTTAGTTTTTTTAGTTTTTTTAGTTTTTTAGCTTTTTTACTTTTTTTATTAGTTTTTAGTTTTTTTTTGTAGTTTTTGCCTTTTTTTAGTTTTTTCAGTTTTTTTTTTAGTTTTTTATTGGTTTTTACCTTTATAGTTTTTTTAGTTTTTTAGCTTTTTTATTTTTTTTATTAGTTTTTAGTTTTTTTTTGTAGTTTTTGCCTTTTTTTAGTTTTTTCAGTTTTGACGTCACCTAATCCAGTTTTTTCAGGTGACGTCACCTGACACATCCATCCACACATCCATCCACACATCCATCCACAGACAACTTATTTTTATATATATAGATATATATATATATATATATATATATATATATATATATATATATATATATATATATATATATATATATATATATATATATATATATATATATATATATATATATATATATATATATATATATATATATATCTTTCTATATTCACAGGTGGGACACAGGGACACAACTAGTTTTTATATATATAGATATTTATGTCAGCTCCATGCTTCAGAAGAGTTGCAACAACATGAAGTATTGTCATATCATCCTTGTCTCTAGATTGAACATAGAAATAGTATCCTAATCCCGACATTCTTAATAATTGTACATTTAAAACTGCTTTATGAAGTGGACTTTAACCATGAATATTTCTTATATTAACATCTGCGCTAGACTTTAAAAGACATTCAATAGTTTTTTGGTGCCCATGTAAAGGTGCTAAATGAAGTGGACTTTCACCATTATTATTTCTTGTATTAATATCAACACCAAATTTTAAAAGACATTCAACAACAGTCAGTGAGCATCCACCTCTAGCTGCTAAATGAAGTGGACTTTCACCACTGAAAGTCCACTGAAAACCAGCGCCAGACATTGAATGTTTTGGACGTTTTTCATTAATATTTCTTGCATTAACATCCGCACCAGACCTTAAAAGGCATTCAACTGTTTGTGTGTGTCCACGAAGAGCTGCTAAATGAAGTGGACTTTTGTCATAAATGTCTCTTGCTTTAACATCCGCACCAGACCTTAGAAGACATTCAACTGTTTGCGATTGTTCAAGAATAGCTGCTAAATGAAGTGGACTTCTACCACTATACCACTTCTCCTCAACTGTTGTCATGAAGCTCAGAAGTATCTATCAAATTGTTCAAGTTTTCATTGGTTAGATAGTTCAGTATCTGTTCAGAACATTCATGTGGTAACTCACCAAATCTATTAAACACAAAATTGAAGCTTCTTTTGGCTAGTTCAAGTAACACTTTCCTTTCTATACTCTCTCTGAAATGGCTAACTATTATGGTCTTACATATTGGAAATTTTGCTTCCCAGTTCGCTGATTTCAGTAAGCTTTTCAAGGAAATTTCATTCATCGTGTATAATTCCATCAAGCTTATTCCTTTGATGAAAATGTCATAGAACGAAATATTACAAAATATTATCTCACTCTTCATTTGCTCTAGTTCTCTTTCACATTGATCCCATTTCGAACAAGAAAGAACCTGGACTAAGAGTGATTTGTTTCTTTCACTTACATATAAATTCGCCCCCATCATTTTTAATAAGTGGTATGCAATATATAAAGCAAGATTGTGTCCACAAAGAGCTGCTGTTTGAAGTGGACTTCTGCCATAAATGTCTCTTGCATTAACATCCGTACCAGACCTTAAAAGACATTCAGCTGTTTGTGTGTTCCCACAATGAGCTACTAAATGAATTGGTCTTTCACCATTAATTTTTCTCGCATCAACATCCGCACCAGACCTTAAAAGGCATTCAGCTGTTTGTGTGTGTCCACGAAAAGCTGCTAAATGAAGTGGACTTCTGCCATGAATGTCTCTTGCATTAACATCCGCACCAGACCTTAAAAGACATTCAGCTGTTTGTGTGTGTCCAAGAAGAGCTGCGAAATGAAGTGGACTTCTGCCATAAATGTCTCTTGCATTAACTTCCTCACCAGACCTTAAAAGGCATTCAGCTGTTTGTGTGTGTCCACGAAAAGCTGCTAAATGAAGTGGAATTTTGCCATAAATGTCTCTTGCATTAACTTCCGCACCACAGCTTGAAAGACATTCAGCTGTTTGTGTGTGTCCACGAAAAGCTGCTAAATGAAGTGGACTTCTGTCATTAATGTCTCTTGCATTAACTTCCTCACCAGACCTTAAAAGGCATTCAGCTGTTTGTGTGTGTCCACGAAAAGCTGCTAAATGAAGTGGACTTTTGCCATAAATGTCTCTTGCATTAACTTCCGCACCACACCTTGAAAGACATTCAGCTGTTTGTGAGTGTCCATGAAAAGTTGCTAAGTGAAGTGGACTTTCACCATTATTATTTCTTTTATTAACATCTGCACCAGACTTTAAAAGATATTCAACAGTTTTTGGGTGTCCAAATAAAGCTGCTAAGTGAAGAAGACTTTGACCACGAGTTATTCTTATATTAACATCTACGCCGGACTTTAAAAAATTTTCAACACTTTTTGGGTGTTCTTGAGAAGCTGCTAAATGAAGTGGACTTTCACCATTTTCATTTCTTATATGAACGTCTGCACCTAACTTTAAAAGACGTTTAACAACAGTCTGTGAGCATCTACTTGAAGCTGCTAAATGAAGTGGACTTTCTCCATAAATATCTCTTGCATTAACATCAGCACCTTTATCTAAAACCATCTTAATAACTTCTAAATCACCACTAATAACTGCATGATGAAGTGGCGTACCAGTAAGTTTTCTTTCATCATCATTTTTAATCATCTTAAATGGAATAATTTTTCCATCATACGGACAGTCTTCAATGTTGACTTTACAATCGTGATTTAAAAGTAATTTAGCAATTGCTGTGTTTTTGTTAATCAGAGCTTGACAAAGTAGCCTGTATCCATCTGGCGATTTTTTGATGTAAGACAGCCCAAAAGAGTTGATTAGGTTCTTTGCTCCTTCTAGGTCTCCTTCACGAACTGCACGAATTAAACTACTATTTACTTCCTCGTTATCGGACATGGCTACTTTCCTTCTTTTTGCCAATTTTTCCTTTTCCTCCAATCCTTGTTCTTCGAAATATTGATCGACTTTATTTCTCAGCAGCAGTGTACATTTACCCAGTGTTCTCTTAGTATCAGGCTGACGCAAATCTGTTTTCTTATCCCTCTCTTTCAAATTCAGGTTATTTCCCTTGTTATTCGGTTTTTCAGAAGTATTCAATTTATTTTCTTCATCTTCCATGTTTGGAAGATGACAATGGGCGCAACATGCGCCCATTTCATATTCTTTATGTTTTAAATTGGTCTTAAACATTATTTTGTGCCGTATCAAATACAATTAATAACTGAACCACACCATGTGGATTCCAATTTATATGGTAAAGATAACGTCATATTTATGAATCTACTTTGATGCTCACAATGAAGTCACCTACAAATATAAAAGGCTGTATGGAGGTTACAATGACGTCATACTACAAATTACATGATAATATTGTAGTGAAGTGATATGAAGAGCGAAGTGGGCACAATACATAATTTATTTGCTTGTTTTACCAAGGTACTTCGCCCAAAGTTAAAGGTTATTGTAAAAACAAAGTAATGGGAATTCCCAAAGCTATTCATAAACCATCGAAAAAGTGTCGAATCGAAATGAAAATTATGTCATTGGAATTTTCTTTGTCAAAATTTCAAACTAAAAAAATACAGCACTTTCGCTCCCCTCGAACATCCAGGAATATAACTTTTTGCATGGGTGGTGCTGACTTTTTTTTTATATATAGCTAGAGGGGCACCAAAAAACTTAGTTGTTTAAGGGCTCATTTGAAATGGAACTGTTTAACATGATTTTTGTAAATAAAAAAACAAAATATCAATGCCAGCATGCGCTGTTTTCTTATAAGGGATCTCATTTCTTTTTTCCACCATTATCATTGCTCTGTGCTTCACAAAGCAAGAGCCTAAATTTATTAGAAAAACACAGTTTTCTTCTCAACTAAAACAAAACTCTTGGTATGGACCAAAATCACACAAATGTAAATGAGAAACACATGGTGGAACCGGAGAACATATTTCTAGAAATAAGGTGGAATTTGCAAAATTCATTTCCATGATCTCCCCACCCCCATTCTCTGAAAATTATTTCAACTGTCTAATGTCATAATTTTTTCATTAATAACTTTGTCTCGATAAAGTTCCTTATGCAAAATATATTTTCCCCTTATTTTTTGAAGTCCTTATTAGAAATTAAATAATCGAATTTTATAGCCTTTGTAAGTAAGTTTTACTGCACTGAATTAGAAATGAAAATTCTTCATCAAGAAAAACATCTTCAAAAAATTTTGTATGCTTCTTTATTTTCAATATTTTAATTAAAGGGGAAAGGTATAACTCCTCAAGTGATTGTCGATAAATTCATGTTAACTCAATGGTGCCAATGAGAAGCCATTTCCAATATCCAATAGGAAATATGTAAAAAGGTGGAAATCCTGCAATATCATATCTAATAGATTTGGAAAATGGATTGCATACCATTATCCCTCTTTCTTTGGTGTCACATACCTTAGCTTCTGACTGACACTGATTTAGCTACCGGAAATTTATTTTTTAACTCTAAAATGTCGTTTGATATAAGAACGTAAATTTTTCTCAAAATTGAGACTTCTGTATATAATGAAATTAATAAAATCAATCATAAATGGACTACATACCATTGTTGTATTTCTTCTCAAAATTGAAACTCGTGTTTCTAATGTTGTTTTTTTGTTGCTTGCTGTTATTTTTTTTCCAGGGATGATCATATCGACACGTTGGTCCTTGAATATCGCAAGAAACCTCATTCAAACGCAAATGAGAAGTTCTAGTACCCTTTATAATTGACAAAAAATGGAAGGGAACTAGGCCCACTCGTATGCTCATTTATTTCTAAAGTCACCGGATCAAAATTTTGAGATAGCCATTTACTTCAGCAAAATCAAAAATTCTAATGACTAAGTCCTTGAGGATGACTAAATCCCCTATAGTCACTGGGGGAACGACTGCAAGTTATTAACTGTGCCCGTTGTTCACGTATGTTATTAATAATAATATTTATTTCTAACCCACTTACATCAAAAAGATAAATAGTGGAGTAAAAACTTGAAGAAAAACGGAAAACAAATAACAAATAAAAAAACAAATAACAAAAAAACGAGAGTCAACAATAGACATTAATCATACAAACGGATCAGACCGTGGTGAGGCGACAAACGCCGATACGCCGTTTCTGAGAGCTTTTTGTGTAGATCAGTCAGCTTCTCAGTAATGTTCGGAAGATGGAACTTTTTGACTATCTTTCGATTCTTATACCACAGAGGAAGATAGAGAAGAAATTTACAGAAACGGAAATAAGAGGATCGAATATCGCTAATATCTTTTTTCTTAAATATAGGGTAAAGCCCAGAAAGGTAAAGAACAGAATGATCGGAAAAAGTAGAATAAAGCTTACCAAGGGCAATACGATTGTATTTCCCTCGATTGGCTACAATTTTAGAGTAACCAATCTGGATTTTCACTCTAGCATCCCAGACAGCACGCTCCCGAAGAGTTTTAAGATTTTTTGTAAATGTAATACCCAACCACCGGATCGAATCTTCATGAGGGATAGAAAAATTTTGAAAAATTAGAGGCCTAGGAGACGAGGGAACATTGAAAGAAAGATACTCACATTTATCAACATTAAGCGAAAGACCGATTTTAGTAAAAGAAGAAGAAACTTTATGAACCATCTGCGATAGACTGAGTTTAGACCGGTTAATTAGAAGAATGTCATCAGCATAAGCAAGGTAAGAAATATCACTCAAACCAACAAAACACATAGAAGAAATATTCTCAAGAATACCAGAGATACAAAATTTGAAAATACTAGGAGATAACACTCCACCCTGCCGTACGCCCCGACGAACAAGAACATTAGAAGATGAAAGGGCACCATTAGTTTTAATTCGAAGATAAGAATTACTATACCAAAACTTTAGAAGAAAAATAACTGAAAGGTTAATACCGTGACTATAAAGAGAGTAAAGAGCCTGACTATGTACAACACTATCGAAAGCCTTAGAAAGATCAAGAGCACAAATATGAAGACCATACCCTTTAGCCGAAGCATCTTTAAGAAGGAAAGCAAGAGCACGGTGAGCGTGCTGGCACCCGATGCCAGACCGAAAACCAAACTGATTCTCCCCGAGATTAGCATTCATACTTATGAAAGGAAGTAGGATGTGTTCAAGGATTTTACTAAAATTACAAGCAACCGTGATAGGCCTGTAAGAAGAACAATCCAAAGGAGTCTTACCTCGTTTAAGTACAGAAGTGACAGTTCCACACAAAAAGCTGTCAGGAACGAGGGAACAACAAAGGCACATTCGGAAAAACAACTGTAAATGGAAAAACAAGGACGGGCAATTTATTTTTAGATGACAAGCACTGATACCGTCAATATCAAGAGAACTTGATTTCAATTTCTTAACAGATGCAATTACAGCGTCAACTGAAACGGGAATAACTTGTGCCTGAGTCAGGGAAGGTGGGAGAACCGAAACAAGCAGTTTCGAATAAAGCGCGTGCACTGCATAATTCACTTTGGAAAATATAACTGAATAGTGGTCAGACCATGCAGAAGGCGTAATGGGGCAATTAGGATTTGCCAAGTTATTTAAATTAGCTGAATTAATCACTTTGTCCCATTCTTTCTTATTGGTAGGATATTCTAACCCTTTGTAACGGCTCGATCGCAGACATTTCTTAAACTCACGCTTAGTTTTTTGTTTTATTTCAAACAAATTCCCAGCTAATGGTCGACCGTTAGCAACCCATATACGCAGCCACAATTTGGCTTTATTTTTCACACTTTTCAGCTCAGGGTCACACGACCAAATTGGTTTCCTTGTACTTTTCCTCACTCGCTCCTGAGGGACAGCAACCTCCTCAGCGCGTTTTAAACACCACACGATTTGGTTGTAATAATGATTCAGATCGTAATTACTTTTAGTAGGACTAACACTCAGCTGGAGTAGATGAAAAGGTACATGTAAAGAACCAAGGAGAATGGCCAGGGTTGAAATATATAATGGCATATTAACATTTTTCCAATTACTCCGCACAAACCATTTAGAGGCAGGAGCACAAGCCGTGTCAGTACTATCTTTTCTAATCGAAAAGCATAGCGATAAAGGAAGGTGATCAATATCTTGCTCATCTTCGTGGACATGCACTGTTGAAGATGTAATGAACGGGGAACAAATCACGTGATCAATATCCGATAAGCTGCCGGAATTATGCACATACGAGAAGGGTAGATCCTTTGCAATTATTCTGTAATCAGGGAGACAATCAAGTAGGTTGACAGTACGAGCAGAATCACGTTTTACATCAGTGTTCATATCTCCAATAATAATAAATTCGTACCCATTTTTGCTTATACTTTGAAGGAGAGTTTTCAAACTAGAGCATGCTTTGGAGAATTTATTAAGCGATGTCATATTCTTCCAATCGTGAGGCAGGTAAGTATTTATCAATACGGTTTTACCAAGTCTTATAGCCAATAAATGTTCATCAGAGAAATAGCATGACGGGGACAGAAAGCTGAGCTTTTGTTTTATAATACATGCTAAACCCCCTGAAGGCCTTCCAAAAGTAGATTTAGTATTTGTTGTGAAAACAAAGTGGGCGGAACTGCGGCGCAGGAAATTAACACTCGTTGCGGTCAAAAGATGTTCCTGAAAGCACACAATGTCAAACTTACTGTACAGTTCATCAATGGTCAGGTCCTTGTTTTTTGTCCCATTAATATTGAAGGACACGAGTGATACTGATTCAGACATTAGTTTGTTTTCGGTAACTTGCGACTGACAATTGCTTTCAATTTAGGGCAAGTGAGGCTAAACGAAACATGATCACCTCCACAGTTTGCGCACTTAGGTGACAAATTGCAAGGCGAGTCTCTATCTGAAACATGAGGACCGGCACATCGCGCACATTTTGGTGTAACACTGGGACAAGACGACTGGAGATGGTCAGGGGATCGGCAATTGTTACAGCACCGGGGAATCGCTTTGAACTCATAAACACTTAGGATTTCGTATCCAACTTTGAGACCATATCTAAATGCTTCGACTCTTGATGTTGCATCAGAGAATTCAAGTTTTACTGCAAGCGATTTCCCTAGCCTAGAGGCACCAGAAACACCAGGGCACGCTATCAGGTGGGACAGTTAAAAATCAGGCGGGATTCCCTTCAGGAGTCCGTAAAACTTCTTGGTTAGAACTTTCGCAGAAGAGCCAGTAAACGCACTAGTCACCGATAAGCGGAAATCTTCAGCAACTGACTTATCTATATTGATAAACAGTTTGTCACGAACAGGGCGAATGCTAGTGATTGATTCGTGTCCATCAATCTGATCTATCAGATCTTTTCGTTTTATTGGGTCCGAAAGGGTAGATGGAAGGTTCGACCCAACAATAGTAGCATGCGAGTCGGGAATTGCAGGTTTCGGCAGTTGCGGGTAATTCAGTTCATAAGCATCCAGCTTGGTGGCAACAACCTTGAGTAGTTGTTCCACGCGATTCACCTTTGTTGACAGCCTAGAATACGCAACTGCGGGCAAAACCGGGACCTCGGTTGGAGACTTGATCACATAAATCGGAGTTGATACCTCCTCAGAGTCCAGTTTCTTAATAAAATCAAGAATATCTTTCACATTGTTCGCAGAAGCTTTCGCACCGATACGCCGGGGGCAATTATCATTTGGCGCAACCTTCGCCCAAAATTCGCTTTTCGCATCAGCAATAACACCGCATTCAAAAAAGTCTATTGCGTGTTGAATAATAGTAGCTTCTTCAATACCTTCTTCCCAGTTGTTTTGCAAAAAGTTCATTACCGGGCAATGCACATACTCTCTGTTATCCATTATCCTTTACTGGGAAAAACCAGTCAAACTGGTCAAAGAGCACGACTGATTCATACTTATGCGTCACTATAATCCCTATTGCGAAATTTTGATTTTCTTTACAAAAAACTTACTGGATTAATAATGTCCATGCAATATCCAATTTAGATGTTGACACTTTGAACTCTGAATTGATACTGATACATTCATATTGTGATTGGGAAGTATATAGACGTTTTTATGGGGGACTTATTCAGGTGATTGAGGAGGGAAGGGGGGTTCATGAGTGGATCTTTCCATGGAGTAAGTTTTCATGGAGGAAGAAAATCAAACAATTCCTGGTAACAAACTACAAGTAATGAGTGATCCAACTCAATAGTAAATTAAACATTAAAAACAATTGTTGACACCATTAGATATATCAAAAGAATTGGAATTTTATACTGATTTCAAATATACCAGTTTCATTAAGTTATGAGTCCGAGAAAGTTCGCCCTATTTTCGAAAAAAGGAGGTAAAAACCCCTAAAAATCATAGAATTATTGACAATCACACATTAAGATCTAGCATATGAGAGAATCCTTTTGTAGAGTCTTCAAGCTTCTTTCTGCAAAAAGTACAATTTTTTATTTTTTCCCAGAAGAAAGATGATGGATAGGTGTTTATTGTTGTATTTTGGGTGTTTTTTCCTCAGGGAATATCGCATGGACCCAGTGGTCCTAGAATATCGTGAGAAGACTCATTCAACTGTAAATTAAAAGTTTTAGTGCCCTTTTTGAATTAACAAAAAGATTGAAGATTGAGTAGCCCCGTCCCCCTTTTCCCCAAAATATTGTCTGATTAAAATTTTCAAATATCCATTCTGTTCATCATAGTCGAGTGGCCCAATAGAAATGCCTTTGTATAAAAAATACCCCCCCCCCCACACACTGCCCCAATGGAAAGCTTTTTAAGTTACAAAAGTTGCCCTTTGCTTACACTTAGTAATTGTAATTGCACACCTTGCATACATTATAGGGTAGAAAGACGAATTTTCAGCTGTTTTTTTTCACAGGAGGACTTTCCAAGGGGAGGGAAGTAGTAGTATCTCCAAAGATGCATTAAAAAAATCACTGAGCCGCTACTCTTTTCTTCCTTGATGGTTTAGGACAACAATGAAGTTAAACGGCAATTCCCTCGAGACACAGGTATTATTAGTTTTCTTCAAGATAAAGGTGTTTGTTACATAATACGGAATGTTTTCTTTAGCATTTCTTTGGTTGCTAGGTTTAAAAACCCGCAAGGGCCAAGAAAAACTTTCATTTGTGTCCCGGTGTCCCAGTCTGTGATTTCTCTTTGAGTGTCCCGGGCGTCATTTATATTCCTTGTGTCCCGGTGTCCCGGTCGTCATTTATATCCCCCTGTGCCCCCGGCGTCCCCGTTGTAGTTGTGTCATTTATATTCCCTGTGTCCCGGTCGTCATCCCGGTATACATTCGTTTTTGAATTGGTAAATGATGAAATAGATTTTTAATTTTTTCCCTTTTTTTCCTTTTAGTTTTTTTTTATTGGTTTTGACCTTTTTTTAGGTTTTTTAGTTTTTTTCTTTTTTCTTTTTAGTTTTTTTTTACTTTTTTTATTTTTATTTATATTTTTTTAGTTTTCT
>NC_088865.1:11277519-11405315 GCF_032884065.1 Artemia franciscana
TAGTTTTTAGTTTTTTTTGTAGTTTTTGCCTTTTTTTAGTTTTTTTAGTTTTTTAGCTTTTTTATTTTTTTTATTAGTTTTTAGTTTTTTTTGTAGTTTTTGCCTTTTTTTAGTTTTTTCAGTTTTCAGTTTTGTCACCTGATCCAGTTTTTTCAGGTGACGTCACCTGATCCATCCACAGATCCACACACAGACAACTTATTTTTATATATATAGATATATATAAGTTGTTTGTGTACTGACGTCATGTTTGTTTGTCGACTGTACATGACGTCATTATAATAGATAAAGTATGTTTTTAAAAAATTATTTTTTTAGAAATTTTTAATATAGATCTTAAAATGGCAGAGGAACCTACAATGGCAGAAGAAACAGCCGAGGAAGCTGCTCAAAGAGCTAATGCCAAAAGGCTTGCGGCTAATAGAGAAAGTAAGAAAAGAAAGCGTGCCGAGGAATTACAACAACAGCGTAAAAACAGGCTTGCGGCTAATAGAGAAAGTATGAGAAGTAAGCGTGCCGAGGAATCACAATATCAAAGATAAATTTTTAATGTAGATCTTAAAATGACAGAAGAACCTATAATGGCCGGAGAAACAGCCGAGGAAGCTGCTCAAAGAGCTAATACCAAAAGGCTTGCGGCTAATAGAGAAAGTAAGAAAAGAAAGCGTACCGAGGAATCACAACAACAGCGTGAAAACAGGCTTGCGGCTAATAGAGAAAGTATGAAAAGAAAGCGTGCCGAGGAATCACAACATCAAAGAGAAAATTTTCAATATATATCTTAAAATGACAGAAGAACCTACAATGGCAGAAGAAACAGCCGAGGAAGCTGCTCAAAGAGCTAATGCCAAAAGGCTTGCGGCTAATAGAGAAAGTAAGAAAAGAAAGCGTACCGAGGAACCACAACAACAGCGTGAAAACAGGTTTGCGTCTCAAAGAGAAATCGCCAAAAGAAAGCATGCCGAGGAACCAAAAGAGCAACCTGAAACAACCTGGACAGCGAGAGTCAAAACGTATCAAAACTGAAAATGATAGCGATGATGATTGGGCTTGGGCTTTTGACTTGGATAAAGTCATCAATGCCTACCAGATTTTAGTTAAAAAAAAACAAAGGTTCGGCGATATGTATTTCATAGTGACGAAAGACAAGTCAAGGTAAAACAAACCAAACAAATTGAAAGTGATACCGATGATAAAATAACGACGTTGAACGGACTATCGTTTCCCAGTTGCAACATCTTTTCCACATAAATAATAATTTAGTGCTTCTGTTCAAAACAGCAATCGAATTGATGCCTACTGATACGCAACTATCAACGAAGTGGCAATCGTTATGGTCGGTGATTTGTATATGACTTCAAAGGCTTTGTATATGACGTCTTTATAAGTATATAAGAAGGCGTTTCAAAGAGAAGTTTTTATTAAACTCATCGATGCTACGATGTCCTACAATATCCTATCATTTTTTGGGATGGAGCCGACGGCTATCACTTTAATATTAAATTGATAGATCCTGCCATTAACAAAGAGATGGATAAGAAATGCAGCGCAATAAAATTTTATGCCTACAGATTCGTCATTTATTACATTTATATATAATTCGTCTTGGGATTAGATACAACAGGTTTTACATCCTGGACAATCGCCGGATCATAGACATGACATTACGGCCCGTGTCTTCCGGCAAAACTTGCTCTCCTTCATCTCCTACAGAGTTATGGGAGAAATACAAATCGCAAATCGCCGATAATATACTCCAACGAATACGGCTAGAAAGGTCAGATATGACCTTGGACTTTACAAGAAATTTATAACTGCACTTTAGTTATGATTGAAGATTTGCTGCTTATCTATTGCTAACAAACTTCTCAAGCATTTGGGAATGCCTTCACCTAACCGTACTGTTTCTATTTCTACTTGTGTAGAATGGGATCGTGAACAAAGTTACAACACAATTGATCTATTGTCGTATGTTACAGACCGGGACACAGGGAATATAAATGACGACCGGGACACTCAAAGAGAAATTACAGACCGGGACACCGGGACACAAATGATAATCGATATTTTTCTGATATCCGATAATGACACTGACCGTCATATCGGCCTAATAATATCAGGCGACCCATATATCGATCGGGCCTTACTCCAAACACTCCAGGTGTTTTCCCCTAGATTTCTTTTGGTACACCTATGAAGCTGGGTGGAAAACACTGGAAGAAACCTATTCAATTGCCAAGCACTATAAACTCAAAAATAGAGAGAAAAAAGAGATAGAGAAGAGAAAGAAGGAAAAAAATATAAAAAACCTTTACCTTAATGTCGTCAATTTTGTCAATAATACTTCCTTTCTTTACTGTTTTGATAAAGGCATATCCCGTTCCATTATCTGTGATTGTCACACCAAGAGCCTCTTCTGTTTTTGTAATTTCTATTTCCTTTGTTTGACCTATAATAAAACTTTCTGTAGCGTTCCCCAGAAAGAGAACTGTCGCTGGAAAGCTCTTCGTTAGAATATTAAACATTTCGTTCATTTTCTTGTAAAATGGGAAGCAAAAATTCAATGAATAGCCACGTTAGTATTATTTATTACCAGGGTTAAAAAAAAAACGTACGATCTTGCATTCAATGGTCTTAGACACTTACATTTTGAGACGGAAGAAAAGTTGATCCATTTTTTTTTTTATTTTACGTCGAGTATTTTTTTTTTTTTTTTAGTTTTTTTTTTAGCACCCTGCCTCTCGTATATAAAACTATTTGAAAAAATTTGAGCAACTTCCTCGTTGATTAATTTTCCATTCAATTAATTCAGTAGCTAACTTGTCAAAATCACCTCTTGAGTTCTATTCTGTTGCCCAACCTTTGTTTTGATCCTGGGTATCAGTGTTCTTGCTTCTTACATGAATTGGAGCACGACCTGTAGAAGACCCCTATATTTTTCTAATTTACTTTCTTACAGGATTAAAGGCAAGATCTTGAAAATTTCTGTTTTTGGGGTTAATATCAAGACCCCCCCCCCATTAATCGTGATTTTACTTTTATATAAGTAAAAGAATTTAGATTTAGGCAATGATTCAAAACTTTCAGATTAGTCTTCAAACTTAAATTTAGTTTAAAAACAGGTGCTATTAAATTCAGTGTTAAAGCACGAAATACATCAGCCTAAAAGTTTTGCTTGCTCCCTAGATAGGCCCATCTTATTTCTGAGAAGGCATTAAAACCACAGCTTTCTGAGATCCATCATGGGTGGGAACAAGAGGGCGTTTGATCCCACTAAATTATTTTGCCTCCCCCCTAGATTTAAAAATTACCTTGTCTTGGGACTTATTGACTGAAAAAAGTGCCCTTGGTAATTTCATTAAAAAATTGGAAACAACAAAATTGTCCTACCTAACTTCAAAAATAAAGTCCTCCATATATTTTTGTGAATTGACCCAACTGGGATGACATGATGATATCATCATGCGAGGGCTGAAAAAACACTGAAGCCCCTCACATGTCATTGACAAGAGCCAAGGCCTCGGCGAGAGTAAAGAGGTGACATCATGTCATTGTGTTAGTAGCCTATCTATAAGCATATCTAATGCGTGGTTTAGGCTTCTATAACAAGATGCCCCCCACGAGGAATATTAAATCCTTGAACTATGAAATTCTCCGAGCTTCCCGAAAAAGAACGCAATTTCCATTTAAATATGAAAATGAGAAATATTTTCATTGAAATTTCGGTTTAAACAGAAGGATGCGGCAAATTTTTTTCAGGCTCCCAACGTTTTGTGGATAAAATTGAACTTGATAAATTTATAAATTGGAATCACTAGAGATAGTGCATTCTTTAATTTTATTTATTGCTATCAATTTTTTTTTAATCATTAGCAAGAGTCGCTCCTTGGAGTTTGTAACCGCGACTGTTAAATCTTTAAAAAATAAACAAAAGGCCCAATTTTTGCATCACCGATAAAAAGGTCCTTTTAACACCCCCCCCCCCCCTTAGACGATTTTCTGAAGGCACTCATTATGCTCCTCCCACCTCTTATGCCCCAGCAAATGTCTTAATGTGATTTTTTTTTATTATAAAGAAAACAATTTTGTGCAGCAAGAAAGGCTCTATCACCAAGCAGTGCTCATATTCATACTTAGTCCAAGTGAAAAGAAATTAGTGATTAGTAATAGTATCTAGAACCCCCCCCCCCTTCCGACGCTCTTCTATATTTACCTACAGAGTCAAGGGAATTTATAAAATTTGAGCATACAAATGTACTTTTATGAGGCATCAGCCTCCCCTCCAAGTACAATATGACCCACTGGCCCGCCCCTAAAATAGATGACGCTCATTTATGCATAACTACATGACTCCTTAGAACTACGTGACTCCTTAGGGACAAATGTGCCACTCTGAAGCATTGATGCCTCTGAAACTGAGAAGCACAATGTACAATTTTTTGATAAATTTAAATCGATTCAGTATCTCAGAATTTTCAATCGATAGGAAATTGGTCCTCTTTAGGGTAAAACAGTAGTTTTGTGCCACAAATGACAGAAAACACCGATTTCCTGTGGCAGAATCCTTTTGGCTATATCAAAAGGGCACTCGAAGTGTAATTTTCGTTCAAACGAGGCTTCCTCCGATTTTCTAGGACAGGCAGCTCGATGCGATAACCCTTGAACACGCATCCATGGATCTTTAATCTCGGAAAAACCGCAAATTTCACACTTTCGTAGATACAAGTTGGAAACTTCTACAATAAGTTTTTTTGTGCTGAATTTGATTGTATATCTTTTATTAAGAGCGCTTGCCTTTTGGGGGTCTTTCTTCTTTTTTAAAGAGACCAGGAAAATGTTAACAGGCTGTTAGTTGGTGATGAATAACATTAAAATGGATAACATTTATTATTTGGAATTATTATAAAGAGCCATTTTTTGTCAGATGAAGTGTTCCCAAAACTCTTTTTTTCAAGTTTTTGTTATTATTAATCTGGGCCACTCTCTATAGATCGTTACCACAACCCGTTTTATGCTAAACAAAATAACTATAGTTATAAACAGTACTTCCCGTTTAGTGTTTTGTTTAGTTTTTATAGGTAGTATTTGGAATTCAGAGATTGTTCGTACACAAAACACTTTGTTATTAAATTAGATATTCCGATAATAATTATTGTCAAATGGTGTAATAGCTTAACTTTTCAAGGTATTAGGAACAAGGACGGCTCACATATCAATAAAAAAAATCAAGAAAATATTTAAGGGGGTGATATAGGGCTTGACCCCCCTCCCCCCCAAAAAAAAAATTGTCCAACTCGTGAAAAAGTAACTAAAATGAATATAAACACATTTTTAATGCGTTTTGCACGTTTTTCTTATGAATACCCTCCACAGAAAATATCCCCCCAAATGAAGATCTAGGATATGCCTATGGGAAAAACATAAATTGAATAAAAATACGGATGTCATTTCACAAATCGTTCGCGCTAAGGCTTACAATACCCTTCAAGTTGAACTGAGAGGTAGGAGCTGCCTTGGTTCTTTCAAAAAGAGAATAAAAAAATATCTTGTTTTCAAATAGGTTAAATTGAATAAAGAATTTAAATAAATAAGTAAATTTACTAATTATTGAGTTATTTTTTTAAGTAGAGATTGTAGTGGTTTGCTCCTGGATGAAACGGTAGGGACTTGTAAGGATTTTATTGAAGATAGGTGCCATGGTTGTATCGTGGATTGGAGGGAGGGCCATATTGCGTAATAGGTTTTGAGGCGTTAAGGGACTCACAATGCATTTTAGTTGGTATATTTTTGTATCTTTCTTTTTAAGCTGATCTTCCCTCAGTCCAATATACCACCCCCTAGAAAGAAGCATATGTACAGAAATGCCTGAAGCAGTCCCGTGTCTCATTGCGATGGGTGGCTGTGAAAACTGTGTATTAATATTAAACGCCAGTTTGCAAAGCATCTTTCTCTGCATCAGAGTTCAATTATTTCGTCTTATTCAGAAGAAGCTCGGTGTCGGCCAAATATGTTGTGGTCTAGTCTTGTAAAAGATATACCAAGTCAAATACCGTCTCGTATACCACTTTTCTCACTGGTTAACGTCTTCAAACTAGTTACAAAGTGAAACTCTGAGATTTTTTTGCATGTTTCTAGACCGGGACTGATAATTACAAACTGCTTGATTATTTATGCAATTTGTAAACTGAAGAAAAACATCTAGAGAATTTGATGGGATATCTGCACAGCATTTGTCGTTCTGTGCTGAATTGCTTATGGAACACTTATCAATCCTTTACCAAATTAAATAAAAAAAATAATTTTTTTAGCTGAAAGTAAGGAGCGACATTAAAACTTAAAACGAGCAGAAATTACTCCGTATATGAAATGGGTTGTCCCCTCCGCAATCCTTCGCTCTTTACGCTAAGGCTTTCAATTGTTTTAAAAAGTAGAATTGTGGCAAAGAGTCAAACTTTAGCGTAAAGAGAGAGGGATTGCGGAGGGGACAACCCATTTCATATACGGAGTAATTTCTGCTCGTTTTAAGTTTTAATGTCGCTCCTTACTTTCAGCTAAAAAATTAGCTTTTTTTATTTAATTTCTGAACGTTTTTAAATTAATACATGTTTGGTTTTGGCTCTCCGCACATAAATTATTAAAATGAAATTTGTATATTAATTCTTTTTTTGACTAAATGGCTTTCTCTTAGTTTTGATCAGACGATTTTGAGAAATAAGGGGTGGAGAAGGAGGCCTAGTTGCCCTCCAATTTTTCGGTTACTTAAAAAGGCAACTAGAACTTTTAATTTTTAACGAACGCTTTTATTCGTAAAAAATATACGTAACTTAAGAATTAACTTACGTAACAAACTTTCATAACCTTATATTTTTATTATGCACACGAGGGGGTTTGTACCCTCGTTGATACCTCGCTCTTTACGCTAAATCGTAAGTTTTGTACCAATTCTTTAAGAATGACCCCTGAATCAGAAAGACCGTAGAATAAATAGTTGAAATTACTAAAAATACTTTAGCATAAAGAGCAAGGTATTTATCTCCTCCTAAATACCTCGCTCTTTATGCTAAAGTATTTTTAGAACCCCTCATATGCGTAATAATCTCTGTTCGTTTTAAGTTTCAATGCTACTTCTTCCTTTTTATTTGAAAAAAACGTTGTCATGTTTATTTTTCATTGTTTTCTTATAGTAATGCTAGAAAATCCTGCGCCCTTTTCATTGAATTTTTCTTCCCCCATGACAGATTCCTGCAAGTAAATATCCTCCAACATAGCCCCCTCTCCTAAGCCCTACCCCCAAACAAAATAAAATCCCCCTGGAAACGTCTGAACACTTCCCAATAACCATTACTATATGTAAACACTGGTCAAAGTTTGTAACTTGCAGCCCCTCCCCCAGGGATTGTGGGGGAGTAAGTCATCCCCAAAGACATAGTTATTATCATTTTCAACTGTGCTGAACAAAATGGCTATCTCGAAATTTTGATCCGTTGACTTTGGGAAAAAAATGAGCGTGGGAGGGGGCCTAGATGCCCTCCAATTTTTTGGTCACTTAAAAAGGGCACTAGAAATTTTCATTTCCGTTAGAATGAGCCCTCTTGCGACATTCTAGGACCACTTGGTCGATACGATGACCCCTGGGAAAAAAAACAAAAAAAAAAACAAACAAATAAACACACACCCGTGATTTGTCTTCTGGCAAAAAATACAAAATTCCACATTTTTGTAGATAGGAGCTTGAAACTTCTACAGTAAGGTTCGCTGATACGCTGAATCTAATAGTGTCATTTTCGTTAAGATCCTACGACTTTTAGGGGGTGTTTCCCCCTATTTTCCTGAATAAGGCAAATTTTCTCAGGCTCGTAAATTTTGATGGGTAAGACTAAACTTGATGAAACTTAAATATTCAAAATCAGCATTAAAATGCGATTCTTTTGAGGTAGCTATTGATATCAAAATTCAATTTTTTAGAGTTTTGGTTACTATTGAGCCGGGTCGTTCGTTACTACAGTTCGTTACCACGAACTGTTTGATGATATTTAATCTGGGATTGGTCCCTGATTCTTTTTCAATTGGATGTTTGACTTCTATCCCTAAGAAGAATAAACCCCCTTCTGAATGTTCTTCTTTTTGCCAAATAAAAGTTGCAGCTGTATTTTGTAAAATTTAATAATTTGAAAAATTGATAATTGATAAAATGAGAAATAAACGTAAAGTTCAAGCCCACCAGTTCGTTTTCAATCTCGCCTTGGATGTGGCCATGCCATTTCTGCTTTGGTATCTGCTTAAGTTGATGCAAAAAAAAAAAAAAAACACGGTGAAATTATTGCTTTAGCAGCCCATGATGTAAGTGGCGCATTTGATTCACTTATCAACGAGGAGATCATATTTGATTTGGGTTTGCCCGGTGTTGATCCCTGCATCCTAGCCCCGCTGGCTGACATGTATGAAAATCTGAAAAAGGAACTGAGGCTCCTCCTATTAGGTAAAGAGTGTGCTAGTCTCTTATATGTTTCTGCTATTTTTTGCGTTGAAATTCCCTCTTCCCAGTAAAGAAGGGATAAGAAAGACAAGGTGCTGTTTCATCACCGACAGTGTTTAATGACAGTATTATAAGGCTACAATCAAAGTCAGTTATTACTTATATTCTGCATAGTATTGATTTGTCTTTGATTGGTTATGCAGTTGATTTGCTGAGCCTGAGAATATTTCTGTATGAGCTAGAAGCTAATTTCAATAAAACACGACAAAACTAAGCCAATATTGGACTCCAATTTAATATTGAAAATTCTGAAGTGCTGCTTTTTAGCCCAAAATCAGATTTTGGTTGGAGCGTCACACCTGGTGATTCTATTGTTGAGCTTGTGGATGATATTGTATATCTGGGCCTCCCAATTGGACGGTCAATACTAGGGGCACGGCGGTTACTGCTCTCATTTTCAGAAGCGGTATTCTTTTACGCATAGCTGTATAATGACAAATAAGGGGAAGTTTGATCGTCATCTGCTGACCCAAGTGTACAATGCTATGATTTTGCCTCATTATATTTCCCTTTGCCCATTTTGGCACAGTTTTACGGCTACATATAAAATGAAATTGCGCTCAATGTACTACAAGTATGCAAAGTTTTATCTGCGTTTACTAAAGTGGACAAGCAATATGTAGCCTTTTTTTACCAAGTAAATGGATGGAAAATTACCTATTAAACTATATAAATGTAGAAACAATTATTCTTGAGCTTGATTTTTGATTACTTATACTTTATAAAAATTTATATGTATGCTTAAGATCTTGAAGAAGATAAATACAAAGATTTAGTGATTAACATGAATGTCTTGGAAGAAAAAACTGATATATGTTTTTGGTTGCGAGTGATGATACAAACCATATCATTGAGGAGATGACCTAGATGCCAAGAGTCAAAATTTAGTTATCTTGGATAATTTTGTAACCGAAAAAGATCAGGAAAAATTAATGATTTATTTGGGAGAGGTATAAAACGAACACATCAATAATTTATATTTCTCAGGGATATTTTAATACACCTAAAATTACGCGATTAGACTGTAACTATTTTGCATTTTTCATGTGTTGTGATCCCAAAAAATTGATAGAATGAGACAAAACCATGCATCTGACTTGAAAAAAGAAAAATTGCATTAACTAATTTAGTGAAGCAACAAAGGATCATCGATTTATGCTAATTTATTTGAAAACCAATGATGGATCTCTCAAATACAGAAAGAAATTGGATATTCACTTAATAAAATTTGAGCATACTAAATGAACAAGTTTAAAAGTTTAGGAGGTGAATATCGAAAGTATGCATGTAACGAAAGCAGATTACTGGATGATGATGGCAAACTTGATTTACAATTGAAACGATTAACTAATATAGGGCATCTAAAATCAGAAAAACTATGAATTTACATAATGTGAAAATTATTTTGCACGATTTCAAGGGTGAAGCTGTTAACTAACAAATTCTTACAAATCTGTACTTAAGTGAGGATATAAACAGATTGACTAAAATTTATCAATCACCTTGCAATACATTGACTAGAGTTGATGATAAAAGACTATTAGTAAAAGATACCTTAAAAGTAACAAAAGAAGATAATAATTCCGAAAATAGAACCATTAGAAATGTTGCAAACCCAACCAATGGTGCAGACACAGATAATTATTCAACTTTCTTGTTATATTTGAAAGGTAGTATTTCTTCTTTTACTCATCCTAAAATATTGGAATAAAGATCATAATCGTCAGAAAAATATGAACTCTAATAAAGATGCTTGTAGGTATGTGCTTCAAACTAAGTATATGAGTCGAAGTGCTTCGTAAGAAACAAATAAATTATGTGTTTGTTATCTTTGTATTTGAAAGGTATAGAATGATGTTTTAAATTCTCAGGGTTTCAATTTGTGGAGATTTCCAATTAATTTTTTTTTAATTTTGATTCTTTCAGACATTCGATTCTAACATTAAATCTCGATATGTCTGTTGATAAAAAAAATAACGAATTTGACTCAGATTTAGCATAAATAAGAGAATTCTCCTGCAAAAATTTTGATATATAGACATATAATTGTGGAAACATGATTGGATGGGATGCATCAAAATAAGCAAAAAAAAAATCCTCAGTGGTATATATAGAAGTTTAGACAATTTTATGGACAAATACATGCAACCCCTATACAAAAACACAACTATATTTTCTGACTGGTTGGTATTGACTGGCTGGTATTGAGAATTGCTGTTGTATAGTTCTGTGTTAAAAAAGGAGTTCTTATTTTATTTATTTATTTTGTGACATCAATCGTTCCATTTTTGAGCCAATTACATGATTAATATAGCGTATGCAAGAAAAGATATCTAAATAGCTAAGTCTATTTACCCCATCTTTATTAAACGGCTGTTTCAGTGACAAATTTGGAGCTACTAAAAAGTGCACAAACAGCAATTGTTTTTTAATGATATTTTGAAGAAGCAAAACGAACGAAAAGTTTCGGCTTTAAACATATTCTTAAGTAAATTCACTATTTCTTATCAATGTGTTTGGTAATAATATATTCTTTCAGATGCTCTCTTTACCCAAATGGTGGCAAATATTTGATTAAAAGTTTTAGAAGAATAATGTCTAATTCTTACCTTTTCTGTGAGCAAAAATAAAATCATCTAATCCAATCATTCCACCAAGTAATTTAGTCATGTCCACTTTGTGCGTATTCAAAGTACAATACAAAATCTGAAAAGAAAAAGATACACTAGAGCTAAATCGTCATACCAAGGACAGTATAAATCAAATCTAATTTTTTAATTGCTTAGGTGAAGACTTAGACACTAATATATAAATTAAAATAATTTGGATAAATCAATGATTCAATGGTTCGATGAAAAAGACCACCATTTGCAGTTTTTAGTAGTAGTTCACCAAATTTGGAAAAAAGGAAACAGCAAATTACACAGACAAAACTAAGCTATAAACCTATTACCCTAAATCGTTTAAGATGTTATGCTTGAACTTGAAGATGTAGTTGTATTTGAGAAGTGACAGATTGTTAACAACTGAATTATCGTAGTCTAAAAGCGCTGTCATATTTCACCAATTAGTTATGCTTGTTTGTTTTCAGTCAAGCGTGGCAACATTGATGAAAATGTAGTACTGCATAAGAATTTTCTAATTATGAAACAACAACAAAATAATTCTTAGAACTTCCCAATCAGGTATAAATAGACCTATTGAGCTCATAGTCTATTGTTGGACTATTATTTCGATGGTCTATTTATTTTGAGAGCCTCGGTACTTTTGGCAAAACAACAAATATACTGAGGAATAATAACATCAAATTTCGTAGGAAAAGCTATTGAGCCGTGCAAACACATAAGCAACCACACTCACAAAAGCCCGAAGAACAAAACACAGCACCTAATAATACAAACCAAAAATAAGAAAGAACACAAAAAGGTATAGTTTTTAGCCAGCAAACAACAATCGTAATAATTCTCAACGCCTACATTCCTTAACAAATTATCCCGTCAAACATCCCCTATGTTTAGTCCCTACACGAACGAACTTACATAATTGTTTAATAGATTACGCATTTCTCTTATGCCACTAATCAACACAAACTCCCAGACATTTCCAAAATATTCATTCTGCAACAATTAGAATCTTGTTAGTATGAATCCTGGTGTTTCCAAAGGTCACTTCCATAGCCAAAGATCTAAAACCGTAATAAGGTTATGTTCTGTCGCAAAAAATTCCGGCACTATATACTAGGAATCCACCTTTCAGACAGAATCTAAAATGACGAAAGTCTGGAGATACGGAGATCACCCACATGTCTCCAATACTATCAGAGAGAGGAAACTGAGATGGTTACCCACACAATTCACATACCAGATGACGAAATAAGAAAAAGATGTCTCAAATGTCCACTACTACCGGCATGGAAGAAGAAAACAGGAGGCGAAAAGAAGATATGACTTGCGACAGTGAAGTTTGATCTGGAGCCAATAGGAGTGTTCAGAATATACAGGCCATCGTTGGGATTGTTAGTGGCTAAAGGACGTGGTGCTTGCTACCCTTGAGTGAAACCTCTGGAAGGAGACATGTCGTCGTCTGCTAGATGTCACGATCAACCTGAATACAGCTTAAACGTGCAACAAGCACAAGTAAGTAAGTACAACTAAGTAAGTTAGTTTTCGAACCAAAATTCAAATATGAGGAATATATTTACAGGATTGAAACAAAAAAAATACAATATACGAATTTTCGTTTAGACACCATAGGAAACTTCCGAAGTAAGACCAGAAAGAAAACATGATGAGCAAAGACTATGGTATAATGGCTATAGTGCATTTTCTTATCGAATTGACACTTCAGCCTGGAGAAAAGTCCGTTGAACTATCTTCATTTCTACTTTGATGCATTAATAATGAGCAAGAGCGTTGCTCAAATGGGTCTTCGGCATCGAAACAAAAGATTTTAGAGAGACGTGGAAGCAGAAGTAGAAGTAAGGCCAACCTGGATCTAAGGGTAAGGAGCACTGCAACCAAAAACCAAAGATTTTTTCATTGAAAAAGCAACTGCTAAACCGATATCAAGTACACCAGATTAAAGGCTGTCGACGGTTTTCTGTCGTGGCCGCAAAGTGCCCTACATAAAGATATCATCCACATATGAGAGATAACTCACTTTGACAGTCGGCTCCAAAAGGAATGGTGGTATTTTACATGTGGCAGAAGAGGGCACATTGTTGCAAATTCGTGCACAAAAGACAAAAATTTCTTTAACTCCTCTTTACCGAAATTTGATTTCTATTGGGACATTCACTAATAAATATTTTTGGTACCATCGCCATAGAGTGGTACAGATGAATGTATCTGCCCCATACTACAGGAGAGCCGATTTATCTTTAAAGGAAGTTTCAGCCAGAAAAAAATTGTTCCCAAACAATTGTCACAAACATGTCAATTTGGCAGAGAGTTTGAAAAAAATACTTCATCATAGCCTACTAGGCTTAGCCTATCTCAGAAGATATTTATAGGAAACCAACAAAATAATTTGATAACTCTAGAGGCTATTGGCAGTCATGGATTTGTTGTCCTTGTTAATAGTGTAGAGACTGGTCATGCTGCTTTACTGCATTATAAGTTTGGAATATTATGATTCAGAGCCTCGAGCAATTTTCTCCAGTAACCATTCAATTTGTTTGAAAAAAGTTCAGTACTTATATTTTATAGTGATCGCACTTGGTTTTTGATCTATAATGAAACTGGTTTTCTGTGTCCACTGGGAGATGATCAGCTTCTTGACCGATATAAAAGGTATGTATGCCGGCACATTTTAATTAAATATTTAATATATACAGGTGGTTAGGTACTTACGATAATGCTTTCTGGGCGGCCTGCTTTCCATCATTTTCTGTTGTATTTTCGATAACTTTATTAATAAAGTATTATATTTTCATCATATTTTAATATATTTCATTAGGATTAAACCTAACTTCACTTCTTTAGTGCTGTCACCATAACAAGTAAGTACCAAATGTGCTAACAAGCAGCCCCCTACCCCCAAACGACGTCCCTGCTGCTAACAAGGTCAGCAAACAATTTTCTGTTACCTCACGGAAATACAGTTGTTAATAAAACTGTTAGCCAGAACCTGTATTAGGACGGTAGACAAACGACTGTAATATTTAAAAATTGTTACTTTCGAAACTTAAATTTGTAACTAGCGTAAATCGGTATGTCCATTTTCCTTCACTTTTAAAACGGATTTCTAAGGTTTATAACAAAGCTGAAAATGTCATTTAGGAAAATAAGTATTCATGAGTTTTCCCTTTATTTGATCCCCAATAACTGTATACTGTCTCGTACCCAAGTTTTAATTTTATCTCAGCTTAATGGTTACCTCCCTCAGCCCCTAAGTGTACCACCGCCTCTTACCTCCGATCAGAATAATTATGACTCCGTAATGCAAAACAATCATATTCATATTCCTTTTATTCGTCCTGTAAGGTCAGATTTCAATCCTATAATAGTGAGTTATATACTGTGAAATGCGATGAATAAATCAGGTCTAAGGTGCCACTCTTTTAGGTTGTTCAAAAAAGGAAATATAATTTGTTTGGTTTCTTAGAAGTATTTTTTTTTATTCTTTTTTTTGTGTAGGATTCATTGAAGTTTATTTAATCTTATTTAATTCATTTAATCAACATAATCTATTTAATTTTTGTATTAAATATTTTTTTTTGTTTTCTTTTTTTCTATCCTCTCTGTAAGTAATTTTTTTTTCAGAACTGATGACTAGTATGTCTTCTTCCTTCTTTACAGGCCAAAGTGGCTTTGGGGGAATAATATACAGTATTATTGTATGTGTATTTCATCATGAACAGAAATATTATATTCCATAAAAAGCACTCCAAGCGTCATTGATGCAAGGCAAGAAAAAGAAAAATTTGTGACGCCCAAAATTAACTGCAGCTGCGAGAACACGAATGAACGCTCATGTTTGCTACTAACTTTAATTCAACAGGTTTTGGTTTAAGTCACCTGCATAGGAGCAAAAACAAGTGCATATCCTTCAATGCTTAGAAATTAAAGCTAACATGCAGTTTATTTTCAATTTTTGTGCATAAACCAGTAGCTGATACCTGGTCAAAAACCATGGTAGGGTGCAGTTGACTCCAGGAAATAGGTTAAAAATAGTAAACATAGGTGGGGGGGGGGCAAAAGCTATCAAATATCAGAAGTCGGAAATGTTATATATTAGCACATTTTGGTAGCTTACGGTAAAAATAATTGAAGAATGGAGCAGCTTAAAAGTAACTTGCCAGTCAAGGACGTATCACTGGGTGGGGTTACCAGGTTTGAGCCCCCTCCATCAAAATTTTATGCAACTCGTAAGGACGATTTTTTAAACTTAAAAAAATATATCTCCCCGAAGAAAAATACCCCTCTTGCCTCAAAAAAAATTCTTAATATGCCCTTGCTGTTAGTTGATATAAGCAGCCAATAAATCAGTAAAACAAAACTATAAGTTAATATGCCAATAAGTCAGTAGACAACATGCGACTCCGATGCTTGCATCAAAACTTATGGTTTTGTATAGGCTCTTGTAAACTAACCACTAACAAACGTAGGGTAGTACTGTTCAACAACCATTCATAACGGTTCAAAATGTATTGATTGATACCGTGACAATGGCTTCGCAGCTCCCCCGCTCCAAATGAAATACAGCCCCAGACTGTAAACAAAATTCTTAATTTATTCGTAATAGCATTATTTTGATTTCTGAACCAGCTGTTAATACGAAAGAATTTAAAAAAATAATACAATTCAACAGAGTCAGCAATCTTTTGTGTATAGTCTAAGAACATCCCTATCTTGCTCCTTTAAGGTAGGAGGGCTGGGACGTATTTGTCATGACACCAGCCATTATATTTGGAAGTTGTGTTGAATGGAGAATAAAGTGGTGTTACTCTCTTGTTGCGAACTAATTAGTTCAGAATAGACCATACGTCCAACTGTTACCCAAATTTAGACGTGTCCGTGAGATCGATAGCAATTGACTTAATTTAGAACAGGATTTGCAATTTTTAAATTCAATACAAGCTGATAATTTACCTCTTCTGGTTGTATGTCATAACATTCAGCAATCTTTCCATATAGTTCTTTGACATTAGTAAATCCAGGTATAATTCCAGTTGGTGATCCATGAGCTAGTTGGCAATGGAACGGCATTATTTTTTAAGTTAATATTTTTACTAATTAAGTTAATATTTCACTTTTTAAGTTTTAATATTTTCACTAAAAAAGCATTCAAGAGAAACCAATATTCACTCTTATCTGAAAGATAAGAAAAATTGTTACATTATTGACACATAAAAATTGTTATCTTCTTGATCAAGGTACATTTGTATTGTGCTACTTTTTTTTTCACCCAAAAACTAAGTTCCTATTTTATGGCAAAATTTCAATTAAGATACAAATGAGAATCGAAAAATAAGACTATAAAGAGTTATTAATCAACCAGATTAATGACTTTTTTTAAATCTCAAATCAACTACTATAATCACTAGGATTTACACTAAGTTTTTTTTTTTAACTTATATTTATATCTAGACGTTTCTTACGTTATTAAAACAAACCGGCATATCTCATAAGCTCGCTTAAAGACGTTGATAAAAGCTAAGCTTTGATATCATTTTATATGCAGTTATGTTTGGATATTTAAACAATCTTTCTTTATGCTTAAAAAAAATTATTGATAAAAATGGAGAAACCCAAAATATAATTCCAGCTGTTATATTCATATCAAGAAAGTTAGTGCTTTTTAAGTTATTGCTACCAAATTGTAGCAATTATTTCCAATTTAAAGCTACTTAAGCCTTATGTAGTGCTTTTGCTTCTTTCTTTGTGTTTTTCAAGCTCAACTCTTTTGTTATTAACGAAAAACACAATATACTATTTTCTATTGTTTTTTTTTTTTTTTTTTTTAGCGAAAAATGAAATTTATGTTTTATTATCTAAGTGTTAGATAAACTTTAAGCGTTTTTTTTGCTGACTTTGGTTGTTGTAACTTTATTTACTTTTCTAAATAAAGCACACTAGAAGCAATATTCTTGTTTCATTTTATGGTTTAAATTCTTATTTATTGTTCTTTTCTGATATTTCATTCTGCTTTCTAAGCCTTTTCTTTGATCAGCTTGAAGGATGTAGAAACAAAAGTAAACAGTTGAAAATAAGTTCTTTTAAATATTAAAACTAAAAGTCATTAATATATTTACTCTAGATCAGTGTTTTTCTCTCCTTATACCCTGATCAGTATCATCATTCTCTAACCGTATAGTACTTTAGTGATTTCTATGTGGAGAAAATCTATAAACGGGCTCCTGAAAGGGCAATTCCTTATCAAGGTGGGAGTTGAACGTGTCGGTTGAAGCTGCAGAAAATATTTCCTCAGATAGTTGATTCCACAGATTGATGACTCTTTCGCTGAAGAAATGACTTCTAAGTCTACTCATGGAATGCTGCACGGGGAGCTTCATTGCAGATCTTTTCTACTATCTTTGATAGCTCCTCATCTGTTGAGAGTGATTCTTCAGAGGAAGAAGACTTGCAGTCTCTACAGTTTTCTGGGGAACTTTGAAATGTTTTCGTATGAATTGAACCTGAATACCATCCTCTACATAATGAGCATAGGCAAATAGTGGCCACACATTAAGACATGGACTTCTGGTACCACTTTTGTATAACGAGATTGACATTTCAGATTCTTATGAGCTTTTGTTGGTAATTATAATTTACTAAGATTTTATACCTATTATGTTGTTAATTTATTTTAGTTGTAATTATTTCTTTTAATTTCACCAGAGAATACAGTTAAAAATAAAGACTTGTGACTCTCCCAAAGTTTTCTGTTTTTGTTGAAAATTAAAACCTTAGGTAAACTATCAATTAAATACAACATTAACTAATGGCTTTCTTCTGATAAAAGTATTATTCTTGTCTGGATTAAACACTTCATAGGGGACTCACCAGCTGAAGTTTTATAAGAAAGAGGTGCCCAAGTTTAGTGCAAGATATAACCTTTGCATGGTGCTGAACGTCGTTACTTCTAAACCTAAAAAGATATTAAATTAGAAGAATTTCTCTTCAATAGACTTTCAAGAATGTCTGAAATATATAAGGCTAATAATTGTCCACTCAATGAAATTTTTTGTTGACTGCTCATTAAGACATACTGCTGTTCCTTGTTTTTGCTAAGTTTCTGATAACATAAAAAAAAATAGGGACAAAGACCACACTGTCTTTCCATAACAAACAAATACAAAGTTGAAACAATAGGGAAAATCTTTTCAAGACAGAGGAAATCAATTCTGTTAATATTTTGTGAAATCAATTCTATGAGTCCTGGTTGAACTTCGTTGAAGTAAGGATGCTAGGGCTGTTTAAAAAAGTTTTTAACATTATTAGTTTTAATTTTCACATTTTAATGTAATTTTATTTATGTATACATATTTTTTTTTCTCTTTCTCGTATTGTGCTGAAGACAGCCCTTGGACATAGGGCCAAAATATTCACAGCATTGATTTCCACTGTCTTGAAAAGATTTTCCCTATTGTTTCAACGTTGTATTTGTTTGTTCTGATAACATGTTTTACATTTGTCATTCAAAACTAGCTTTTTAACTTTTGACGCCAAAAGTAAAATTTGTTGATATTATATTTTTTAATGAAAAGAATTTGAAAGCAAATTTTTTCGTTGGCTATTTATTAAGACATACTGCTCCTTGATTTTGCTAAGTTTCTGTTAACATCAAATCTTCTCAATCGAAGCAAATGTACCATAAATAAAATTCAAGGAAAAGAATGCAAATTAAGACCTTCTGAGAAAAGAGCATAGGCAAAATCCGCCGGAAATCTACTGCCACAGATCAGGGACTCGCCATTCTTAGCAACAATAAAAGCGAAATCATCCACAATTTCGCTAAGTATTGCAAGATAGTTCAATCGGTTAAATAAATTTACTTAAAAGTTCACTATAATGAAAACTAATTTTTTTAAATTGCCAGGTTAATTTATTTGCAGAAAAACTGTCGTGTTGTCTGTAGAAAAACTGCTTTTTCTACAGACAAAGTAGTCTCTTCCCACGTTTTGTGGCGGTCTAGACGAGCAGAGAGATTGACCTGTCTCCGCAACTGTTTCGTGATATGCTTAGGGCCGCTCATCTTTTTTCTGCATTTTTTGACTACTTACATGGTTCTGGTAGAAATCCAATGCTGTCATTTCAATTTCGTTTGGCGTAAGATCTCATCAGTGGTCTCATCAGTGATTTGATGGTCTCCCATCTTTCCTCAGGGTCGTGGATTTCATTTTCATTCAAATTTAGGGCATCAAAACCATTTCTTAGCACCATATTTAGAGTTTGCCAAACTCTAAATCTTGCAAGTTATTATCTTGTGGGTTACAAATCTCGATTCAGGCTTTTGGTTCATTCTTTCTGTGAGACGCAAAACGAAGCAGTGCGTTTGCAAGCCATAGCTTGTGATCGGACCCTGATTGCAGCGTTATACGAGCAGTAGTCTATTATTGAGATTTTTCAACATTAGCAGACGAGAATGAAGTCAATTCGGGCCTTAGTAACACCGTCGTTGGAATACCAGGTCAGGATATGGCTTGGATTGAGATGAAATATGGTGTTGGTTACAACAAGATGATTCATGAAAGCTTAGTCTACCACCATTTGCCCCTTTTCTCATTTATGCCCCAGTCCAAACTTTCCAGGGACTTGTGTGCAGGTATTAGATAGACTAACTCTCACGTTGAAGTCTCTTACAATAACCAGGTAGTCTCGTGCACTAATAGAAAAAGATAGTTGTTACAATTCCAAATAGAGTTCATTCTTAGCAGTAACTGTGGCATCACGATTAGGGGTGTATGCAGAGACATTGGATACGTTTGCAGGGCTTCCTTTAAGTCTAATCCTAGCCAGTCGGAGAGAAATGGGATCCCACTCAAGAAGTGCGTTACTGTTTCTTTTTGTTCATGATGAAACCGACGCCACGGAGTCTCGAGTTATCATTTATTCTAGAGCAGAAAAAGTGGAACTGTTGTAACGATTTGGGCACTGTAATTACTGTAAAGCCAGAACCAGAGATTTTGGTCAGAGACACGCATAATATATCAATACTGTACTTCTCCATCTCATGGAGAAGGAAAGCTTGGGTAACTTCTTGTTTAACAGATCTGACGTTCCAACAACCAATAGTTATTCTTGATTTCGCTTGCTTTATGACTGTAGTTAATTTTCCCAAGGACATAGCTTGTCGATCTTTCAACTTTGTCACCATAGTCAAAGTTGCTTTGCCTGCTGGGAACGCCGTAGTATGGTTGGGTTACTTACTTCTCTATTCCTGCACCAAGGGGCCGCGTCTCTTGCCGGGATCACCGTAGCAGTATTCATAATTTTTCTAGGTCTAAGGTCCATTGATATTTCTTGGGAATGGAGTTAACTGCAAGGTCTGCAGTCTTGTGAGTGCCCCAAAATGTCGAGGCAGCCCTTTGCAGTTGTCCTTCTGCAAAGGATCGTCCCACGATGGTGTTCTGCATGACCATGCCCATTGCTCGGAGGAGGTTTGTAACTCAAGGGACGTGCCCACATGCCAATGGGCCCTGCTGAGTGTACATTTATGGGGTCTTCTTCCGCCTCCATCTTTATTTACGGCCCCAGGGTGAGGGTGCCCCAGTTTCTACTATGGACCCCTTGGGACCACATCTCCCTTTGTTCGCGCCTCTTAAATAGGTACCCTACATATTTGCGGGGCGTCCCTTATCTGCCGCCTGGGTACACGCTGAGTGGCCTGGGGGAGGCCCCTACTTAGAAAATGATGAATTAGGATACCAACAGGATATTCCCTTGCCCATGTTCCTGGTTTAATTGCTTTAAAGGGATCTCTTTCCCTGTTTTCACTTTCGTTTTTTCTTTTATTTTTGAATATTTTCTACTATCTTCACTATTAGTACGACTAATATCGGTATTTCCTCTCAAATAAATTTTACGAAGTTTTTTCTTATAATTACTAAGAATAGTTGAATTTTTAATTTTAAAGCTATTATTATCATTGCTTTATTTATTCAAATTTTCTTTCAACTTTGTTACATTATTGACACATAAAAATGATCAAGATACATTTGTATTGTGCTACTTCTTTTTTTTTTTTTTATCCAAAAACTAAATTCCTATTTTATGGCCAAATTTCAATTAAGATACAAATGAGAATCGAAAAATAAGACTATAAAGAGTTATTAATCAACCAGATTAATGACTTTTTTTAATCTCTTTCAGTCCAACAATGGGAGATTTTAACAAGTAATTACTTTAAATCGCAGTTTGGAGCGATATACGGATTTTCCGTCCTTGTGATGCTCCAAAGATGACAAAAATTCATTTGGTGTAGGTTGTGATTGTTGGCCTAGACTCTTGTGGAGGATTCTGCAGCTTCCCAATTGTAAATGGACTCCTGAAAGGGCCATTCCTTATCAAGGTGGGAGTTGAACGTTTCGGTTGAAGCTGCAGAAAATATTTCCTCAGACAGTTGATTCCACAGATTGATGACTATTTCGCTGAAGAAATGACTTCTATGTCTACTCATGGAATGCTGCATGGGGAGCTATTATTATATATATTTTCTTTCTTTTACTTTCAATTTGTCAGTAAAACGCTTAATACAAAATTACATTAAAACATATGATTACACTTTTCATTTTCTCTTTTTTTTTGTCCTGTGCTGCTTCTCTTCTTTAATTTTATTTGAAAAATATTTGCGATTTTTGGAATAACTTCAGTAAAAAATATGTAATTATTGAGAAGGGTTAACAGACGCAAGAATAGGCCATGGACAAAGCAAGCCGGATGACGACCAAATAGTTATGATTTTCTCTACTTAGACCAGCAAATACAAGAAAATTCAACCCCCGAGGGGGGCTGGGGGGGGGGGGGGTCAGGTGAGGAATTGTACTGGGAAAATATTCGAAAAGAGTATCAGAAAACATAAACTAAATAGTATATGTGGAACATTAAAAAAAACTTCTTATTATGTCGAGAAAGAGAACACAAAAACAAAATGAAACATTGTTCCCACCTCGCTCTTTATGCAAGGCAATTTCTATCAAATGCATTTGCAGAAAATGATACCTATGGCCTTTACCTATGTCAGAAATTCTGCATTTGAACACTAGACAGCAGAAGGATTTTATTCTTGAAAGATTGAGTCTTTTTTGTCAATGTTCAGATCCTGCTCATGCAGAAGTCCAAAATAATTTTTTGTAAATTTTAATAAGTACCTCAGATGAGAATAAGCAAAGGCTACAATACAGGTTTTTTAAGATTGTTGAGGCCACCTCTGACACACTAATTATCTTATATTAACCAAGAAACCTTAGAGCAATAAAGGAAATTTCATATAAAACAATAAAGAAATTTAAAGACTTCAAGAACATCTACAAGGGTGAATATAATTTCGTAGAATATTAAACAATATTGATGTCAAGTTCAGTTTAATTCGGCTTATCCAGGTTTAAAAGATATCCAAGATTGTTTGCCTTGTACTTTCTAGTTAGAATACCTTATATCAATTCAATTCAACAGTTGCATCAGCACTTTCAGTAACAATGTTAATTTTTGCATCATTTGTAGTCAACTGGTCTTACTCGATCCTATTTGGAAGATCCTTCAAAGTTTTCCAGGTTACATCTGAATTACAGAGTTGTGTTAGCTAAGTGGTTGGTGTGCTGGGTTGGGAATGATGCGTCCAAAGGGCACTGGTTTAATTCCTGGCGTGGCCACTTATTCGGTTTGGGTCTGATGCTCTCATACTTACTTACACCTGAATAACAAGAGATATCAATTCAAATATAGGAAACACTATCTACTGTAATTACTGCAACATACTAAAAATTCCAGGCAAAGGTTATTGTTCTTAACAGATGCTATCAACACTTATAGACAAAGGTGTTCTTGGCAAGCTATGTTCTTTTACAGCACTCAATATATAGGTTTTTTTACACTATCTTTTCAAATGTAGGTAAAGAGCAGCATTAAGACCTATTATGGACAACAAATTTTCTACATATATGGAGGGGGGCTTCCCCTTTTACAATTCCCACTTTTTGCACTGAAGATCGATTTTCTGTACCCAAAACTTTAAGAACAACTGCTTAAACAAAGGAGATATAGAACGTGAATAAAAAGTATTTTCATAGTTGCTCAAGAATGTTTTATTCATGTTCATTTGCTTTAGACTCTTAAAGTTTCCATTCAAATGCTTTAAATCAAATGCGTAAATGAAACTCTTGCAATTACCCATTGATCATACTCGTCATATTTATATATGCAATACATGCAACCAGTAAGCACTATCAAATTTTAGCGAAAAAAGAGGCTAAGGAGAGGACTGGCCTCTCATATACGAAATAATGTTTGTACATTTAGCTCTTTACTTTGCATTTGAAAATACTTGTTATTTATTTAATCTGTGTTCATTTGTATCTTCACACCTAAACTTACTCTAAATATACAGAGGTCGGCTAGCACCCCCAAACCTCACGCCTTAAATCGAAGCTTAACTTTTACAAAACAGTTGATTGTGAGAAAAGCTCATTTCGTATTTGTGATAATATTAATTTGTCTAAAATGTAAAAACTAAAAACAAAAGAACTTAAAAGCAAAAAGGCTTAGCTTCAATAGCCTCTATCTTGAAAGTGACTTTCCTGAACTCCACCCACTCCAATTATGAACGCCCCAATTGCTGGCAAAAATAATTTATATCCTCTACAAGATTGGATGATGAAGGCAAGAAAGCCTGCTCGAGGGACCACATTTATTGAAATATTTAATTTTAAATAGCTTTCTAGATAGGATGTTTTTCAAAGAGAAGTAAAGAGTCACATTAAACCAAAGAAGGTAGAAATAAAGTCTAATTCAAAGGGACACGAATCAAAGTCAAAGAATAAAGAAGACCCAAAAGAACAGAAGCTACAGTGAGTAATCAAGTCAAGCATATAACGAACAGAGACTATCACAAAGAGGTGTACGCTTTAAGGCTTCTATAGGCCAGGCTGTCCTTTGCGCTTTATCGAGAATAATTGTTATTTCGAGGAGTGTTTGTCGTAACATCATCAACAAAGAGAAGATCATTAAACAACATGTGCACATTTAGCAGAATTCAGGAAGATCATATCTCATTAACACATTTTTCGTTACTATGGGCCATAGTTTACTCCTTCCTAGGTTTCAATTACCGCTGCTATCACTATAAAGAACCAAGCAATTTTCGGTTGGCATGGCCCGTGGTTCACTATGGCCCGTGGTTCACTCCTTCCTAGGTTTCAATTACCGCTGCTACCATCATAAAGAACCAACCAATTTTTGGTTGGCATTATATTCTCAAATAGGAGAGTACACTTAATATACCATCACCTTGGAAACGATGATGCAGTGTTTTGCTTAAAATCGTATTTTATTTTTAACATTACGTTTTGTTAATTACAATAGGCACTAGATACAGCAATGTCCTTTCAAATGGTGTATCCTATTAAACGCTATTAAACAGCTATTTCTCATGTTTTACTGTCCCACTGGCAGTTACAAAAAAAGAGCATATACCTATCGATCTCTATCTATGTGGCAAAGCTGTCCGTATCTCGCAGGTGAGCTTAAGGAAAGTAGGAAGTAAAACCTATATTTAATATCCCATCTACAAAACAAAAATCATGATGATTATTGGAGTTTGATCACTGAAGTAATACATAGTCTTTTCAAATCTAACAACGAGCAAAATTAAATTAAGAGAAAGAAAATGAAAGTTTTCTTGCGGAAGTAAAGAACGGACTTGAAATTTGAAACGAGCAAAAATTATTTCTTCGCCAATTATTCAAGACATATCTACAATGTTTACTCAAGTGTACTAACTCTTAATACTTGCTTACATCAGCAAAAAAGTGGCTTTTCTTGTTGTTCAAGCAAGGCAATTTCAATGGTGTACTTTTTGTTTTGATCCAACGGCATTAATGATTTAAAGGCTATTTTTCGAACTTCCCCTAAATTTGGGTTCGAAGTGACTATTAAAACTAATCGAGATAATAGTTACCATTCCTGGATCAGCTAAAATAGCTATTTTTTGTCTCTAACGAGTTTTCTTATTTTGGTTACTATAGTCCGTTGTTCGTTCTTTACTAGGACCCCCCTCCCTAAAAAAATGGAAAAGGATATACCCAAAAGATTGTTAGATGAACATACACCACAAAGGTGTATCGATTGCTATGTGTTTTAGAGTATAAGTTACTATTAGTATGAGTCACCCTCCATTACAGCATATAAGCGTGCACTTTGCCTCATGACAACTACGCTTCTTTCCAATATGTGTCAAATCAATAAACCAAATAAATCTCCAGTACAAAACTTCCTTGGTTTTCAGTAAAACAGAAGTGTTTAGGATTAACAATACTTCTTGACTACTAAGGTCCTTGAGTCGGCCTTGTAATGTCCTGCTACAGCCGGGTTCGATTAGTTGACGATATCTGAATGTTTATCACTTCTTGAAATTTACCTACTGTTTTATATATTTCCTGCATATACAATAGACAAATAACTTATTTTGAATCATTTGAAATAAGAGATTTTACTTAGAAAATACTCAAAATATTAACAGTTTATGATGACATTAAGATAGGCTAAAAAGCAGTTTCAGGTTCTGTTTGCCCTCCAAATCTTCTCAAGAAACTCTTCCAGTTCATCCTCCCTGAAGGATTTTGATACTTGGTACTCAGGATTCATAATAATTGCTTCCATTTGCTGAATCTCTTCAATTCTTTTTGATGATAAAAGAACTTGGTAAAGTAAACTACAAGCCTGAAATTAAAATGAAAAAGTATTGGACTAGTTACAGGTACGAAAGGCCAAAAATTTGGAAGTAGGAGCAAAATTTGTATCCCCCCCCCCCCGCTAACATTGATTCTATATTTGACCCTGACAAGGTTAAGACTAACAAACCAAAAACTAGACACAGGATCAAATATGAAATAAGAACCTAGAAAATGCAATATATCCATGATAGAAAATAAAACTTGCTACATGATATAAAACATGATGAAGTTGACAAAAAGTTACATTATGTCAAACTTACATTATTCCAAGCATAAAATAAAATCTGATAAAGAAAAAAAAATAGAGGAGTTTGATTAGATAAACTAATAAAGAATTGAAAACTCTAGAAATTAAAAAGATAAGATACGAAACCGTCAGAAAAACACAATACATCTACGATACAGGTAAAGTAAATAAGAAGCTTAAAATAAAATCGAATTGAATACAAAATAATATTAACCCTTACAAAAAAATAAAATCGAATAAAATATAAAATAATTTGGTTGATTCAATTTCAAGGCTGAAATGAATATTTGAATAAATAAAAAATAAGAGGACAAAAGAAATGCAAACAAAAGCAAAAATACAAGATTCTCCTGGTTAAAAATAAAATTAATTTTTACAATACTTTATCTTTTTACTTGTGCTATATAAAGTTTGTTTTTTACTAACTCGCACGGAAAGATGCTCATATCATTAGGAATGTAGACATTTTCTTCGAGAATAATCCAGACCTGCTCAAAATTTTTTTTTTTTCATTTTGATATGTTCTCAATATATTTTCCATAAAAAAAGAAATTTTAAGCAAGATGAAAAGTTACGGATAAGGCTGAATCTAAAGTTGGATCGAATGATAGCATAGTTGTCGTCTCGTGCTGAAACATTAAAGCTGCGGGACACCATAAATAAAATATATAGCAAATTGCTTTACACAATGTAAAGGAATATAGCTTAAATAGTATCTCAGTAGTTAAAATTTTTCAATTAGTCTCGGCTAAAAACATGTCCCCCAAATATGCATTTTTTTTTTTTTTACCGAATACACGAAATTTTTACTGAAATTACTACTAAAAATACAAATTTTTCAATAAAAAACTGATAATATGGGAAAACTAGAAGGACATTCTTGACACTTTTGATACTAAAATTCTCGTTCTATTGGATTTTCGTTAGATTTTAGTATTAACGTTTTTTTTAAGTTAAAAACGTCAAGAAAAAATAAGTTGTAGCCTACATTCATTGTTTTAACAATGCTTGGCTGAATAGTCCAAAGTTTAAAAATTACATCTAAGAGTATAGGAAACATACAAGAGCTAAAACTGTCTCTAACTTGGAAAAGAAAGATCACGAACGTCATCTGGAGTTTGGAAACTTCATTTGACCCAAAACTCCTGCATATTTGTCTTTCCAGGTACTTTAAGAGTCACATGTGGGGAAAATAAAGTATAATTCTATACCCATTATGTCTATCACCTATAAGTCAACTAGCATTCTTAACTTGCCAAGATGTTTCTAAATTAACACAAACCTGCCTTTTGCAGACTTTTGTTTAAAATACATTCTTGAAAATGAGACATTCCAGTTAAGAAATTTTAGCTTTAAACTCCATTTTTTATCAATCGCGTCAAATATTCCATGATCGTTAAAGATTTCCTCTTTTTTTAATGAGGTTATCAGACCCTACACTGTAAGCGGCCCTGTAATCCTCGCCTACCCATATCAAATCACCGATATCTAACTCTCATAAGTTGCCCATTCCAGAACCACATTGGATTTTCCATTCGTAACCTTCTTGCACTGGTTTCTGTAGCGACCATCTCCCAGCATGCATGCTTACATAGATTCATTCTTGCAGACATGAGAAAATACTGAGAAGACATAACAATAAGAGGCTTCTTTCATTTTTCTCTCATTAATAAATAACAAATTTAAAATTACTTATTTTAAATTCAATGATTAATTGAAATTAAAAATAATGTGAAACCATACGCTACACTCCAATGTTTTAGCTATCCTCAAGCCACCAAGCAGGCGCATCAAGTATATTCAAAATAGATAGCACTGATGGTTTAATTTCGGTTGTCAAAATAGTCTTAACAGCTAATTATCAATAAGTAATTTTTTATTTTTCAGTTTACCTTTCTCTAACGTCGGATAAGAGCCTTTATACCCCTTATGTGAGCTAATTTATTTTCAATTTTAATTCTAATAGTTTCTGATGGGAAAATTATTTCACAATTTCTCACATTTGATGGGATTGCTCAGGATGAAGTAAACCAAACTACGAGTTCTTGCCACTTTGCGTCACTAGTGCGACAGTTATTGCCACTCAAAATATAATCTAAGTGGCAACGGCAATGACGCTAATCTTATCCCATGAAAAAAAAGTAAAACATGTTAAATGTAATAGCAGATATTACGTAAAAACTTCTTTGGATAATATATTGGAATTGTGCTTCGAACCTCAGGAGTTTTCTTGACTGAATCTTTGAATATTATTCAACTCTCAGGGAGAGGTTCCCATCCTCGAAAAACACCACATTACGCACAACAAATTTACCGAAAAAACATCACACAACAAATTTAACGAAGAAACAAAACTTTCAACATAAAACTTACAACATACTAGCCAGACATCTACATTATGAGATAAAGAAGATGGCGATACCTTGGTCATATGTCAGATCATAGACTTCATAAATTGCTCCTCCATCAGCAGCCAGAAGGCAACCGTCATCGAGGAAGACCACAGAACACACTCCATAAACGTACAAACATGAAAGAAGAACCCTTCAGACGGATCTCATCCCAGTGTGGAAGGATATCTACGCAGTGGCCCACTTGAGGGTGGACTGAAGGTTACTCACTGACGCTCTGTGTACCTCTGAAGACACTAAGATTTAAGATAAGGTACGTCCAATAGACTTCATATGTGATAGTCAATATACTTCATACGTCAGAGCTAGTTTACCTTTTTCTTTTGATCCCAAAAATTATATTATGTCTTCTAATGTTTTCTTGTACTCCTTCCTCTTTAAGTGAAACCCCGATGTTGCTAATGATATCTATTTTAGAAAAATTTCAAAGAAATGACGTCATCTATATCGAACACATGCCCAACATTGTATCTGTTTGGAAAGATGTCAAAAGAAACCTGGTGACACTTATTTTTGAAAGTACTACAACGGAGAAATGATCTGTACTCTTTACGTGAGGGTCCGAAATTTCATTTCAATAAGAAACTTACCTTTGGTAGGCAATCCTTACGAATGAGATCAAGCTCCCTTTCTCGTCTTTCACTTTCTTCATCTTTGTCATCACTTGTTGGCAAATCAATGAGCCAACCACCAGAAAACTCAATAACTTCCTCTCGCAAACGTCTTATGATTCTCTGAAAAAATACTATAGATGAAAGCCAAATGAGAAAAAAGCACGTGGAAAAAAAAAGAAGAAAAAGAAAAAGAAAGACGGAGCAGAAAACCATGAAAAGAAGAAAGCTTTATGGTTAAAACAAAAGCAGAAAAATAGAAATTAAACCAGAAAAAAAAGAAAGAAGAATTTATAATAAAACTGCACATTAGAAGTTGAGATTAATGATCAAGGTTTAATCCTCATGAGCTGGCTCAGTTCTTTAGCCCTGGTAGATACAAGCTGACGTCTCCCCTCTGGTCGTTTCGTTCATGACGGTTAGCAGTTTAGATCTTCGAGGCTTCCACTACAGCATCAGAAATTTCAGATTTCCTTTGTTCGGTTTATGCTCTGGCTTCTGGCCCCTACACGCTTGTTTTGATGACGTTATATTTCTTTTTTTTTATGCTAGTATTTTTGGGATTCTTACAGTCTATTTCCCTCTCCCTAGGTTTGTTTTTGTTTTTATTTCACATTGATATTTCTTTAGTAGGCCTAATTTCATTACAATTTCTTCTCCGTTGGATACAAAGCGTACCGAATAAACTTAAAGAAAAAACTGTTCCATTTTGTACCTATTTTCGGTCCTGGTTATGGTTATATGGTTTAAAACGAGGGTCAATGGCGTGACTCTAAGCTCAGCCGGAGTCAACCCAGTTATAAATGGGCAACGGGAAACACTGCGTCACCTGAAAGCGGCTTTGCCGAATACTCCAAAATCTGAGAAAACGAGTTTGAAAATTTTGACATTTGTATCTCAGAATCGACTATAGCTAGAGCTTGAACTTTTGTTTCAAATTAAGAAGAAAAACCACTTATATCATTGTGCTTATTTTTATTGGCCTAAGGTAAGCCGTTCTAGAGATAAAACGGAATGACTATCAGCTTTGGCAGAACCACCTGGAAATTCTGGAATATAGGTAAAAAATGGCAAAACAGAATTAGCTCAGCATGAATTAGAAATGTGACTTTCGGCTCAACGTATTTCATCAGGTAGAAAAATTTTAATCAACCAGTTCGTGGTAACGAACTGTAAGCAAAAAACGACCCGGCTCAATAGTGACCAAGACTCTTAAAAACGGAATTTTGATACCAATAGACAGATCAAAAGAATCAGGTTTTTCTGCTGATTTTCAATATATAAGTTTTATCAAGTTTAACTCTACTCATCAAAAGTTACGAGCCTGAGAAAATTTGCCTCATTTTCGAAAAAAGGTGGAAACATCCCCTAAAAGTCTTAGAATGTTAATGAAAATCCCACCATCAGATTCAGAACATCAGAGAACCAGCCTGCAAAGGTTTCACTATGAGCGAAAATGTGGATTTAGAATTTTTTGCCAGAAGAAAGATCAAGGATACATGTTTATTTGTTTTGTTTTTTTATTATCCCAGGCGTGATTCTATCAGCCCAGTGGTCCTAGAATGTTTTGAAAGGGCTCATTAAAACAGATATTAAAAGTTCAATTGCCCTTTTTAAATAACCAAAAATTAGAAGGCAACTAGGCCCCCTCCAATGTCATTTTTTCCTGGAGTCACTGAAGTCACTGGACCAAAATTTTGAGATAGCCATTTTGTTCAGCATATCAAAAAATCTAGTAACTATGCCTTTGACGATGACTTAATCCCCCATAGTCACCGGGGGAAGGGCTGTAGGTTATGAGCTTTGCCCATTGTTTAAATTTGGTATTGATTATTAGGAAGCATACAGACGTTTTCAGAGGGGATTTTTTTCTGGCAGGGGTGGGGGGGGGGTAGGTACTGGGAGGATCACATGGGAGGAAACCTTTCCATGGAGGAAATTTTTATGGGGAAAGAGAATTTTCCATGAAGGGGGTGCCAGATTTCCCAGCATTATTTAAAAAGCAATAGGAAACTGAATAAAAACATTAAAACTTTTAACTTTAAACTTTACAACATTAAAACTTTAAAAGAACAAAAATTATTATGCATATGAGGGGGTGTGCCCCCTCGTCAATACCTGCTCTTTACGCTAAAGTTTTTTATATTACTTTCGAAAGAGCTATTTGTTCTTATTAAACGGCCTTTTTAATTCGAGGGTCATTCTTAAAGAATTGGAACAAAATTCAAACTTTTATTCAATTTGTATAAACTTTATTCTTATTTCGAACTATTTATTTTATTTAAATTAAGTTTTTTTATATTTAGTTTTGAAAATTAATTAGAAGTTTTACTGTAAAACATAACAAAAGGTCAAAGAGAAGTCTCACTTAATAACAAGCTCCTTGAATTTCAGGTTTAAACCTTCGGGGGTAGTGGCTACTTAGGGAAGATTTGTTTTTACCTGAAGTGCTAGGTACCTAAGCTTTGTTACAACTTGTAATAATTTTTTACATATGCCACATCTACTGCTGGCAGAAAACGGTAAAGCGATTCTGCATCTTTTATTTTTCCTTTTACGAAATCAACTGATGTGCTAGAAGGGAAGCAGCAGCTTTTAGAATAGAACAGAATTTTATTATTTATTATTATTTAAGAATTAACGACGCTTCTTGACTACTAAGGTCCCTGCGTCGGCCCTGCAGTGCATTCCTGCAGCGTGATTCGATCTCTGGGTCCCGTATTACCAAGCTAAGGTCAAATCTACTGCGCCACCACAGGACACAGAATTTTATTCACAGCATGATTACTGAATTTGAATTTTACGCCGCAAATAGCAGTAGTATACACAATATATCATATCATTTACAAATCATATAGGAAGAATTTGACCTTCACGTCAAACATAATTCTTTGTACAAATACACACAAAAAAAGTGAGCACTTAGTTAGAAAGTCAAAAATGAAAAATACATAGCAACAATAAAATCCATGACTAGTATTCCTGATTATTATACAACTCAACAAAACTCTTGCGATATCTTTCATGTTTAGCGAAGATGGGAGTGAATTTGGGGACTTGTAGGGATTTTATACGGGACGGTTGGTTGCGGACGGGAAGGTAGGGTTGGGGGATAAACGTAACGCAATCGGAACGTAATTGCACAGCATTCGCTGCAGGCATATTGGACAATGACCTCCTTAGGCTAGTCTATGGTGCAGTCAGCGCTACAGAAGGAATATTGTCTGCAAACAAAGTTTTATAGAACAGCCTTTTGCACAGGCCTTGCTTATACAAAACAACACAACAATTCCTTATTGTTGCTTAAACTATAGTAACTTCAACTTTGAAAATGGCACTAAGCTAAAATCGATGTCCTGAAACGTGGAGTGGCCAGGTTCAAAAAGCTTCATTGTTATACTCCAGACGTGTGAATACTACGTCATAATGTCTTGCATCGTGTAGCTCATGATTTAATTACGATTTTTAGGCACACATGAATCTGACCATGTACCAAACTTTAAGACAATGTAACCACGTTTTGTTCAGCAAATCAGTAGCTTTCGCCAAAATAGAACATGCTGCATGTGATTCGGCAAAATCACTTTAAAGAAATAAAAAAAATGCAGTTCGGCAAAGGAGAACCGCAAAATGAAGACAGTTAGAGACGACCAAGCAATGTCAATTAGACTATTCGAAATATTTTTTTCTCTTACACAAGATACCGTTTGTAACTCAGTTTTGACAAAAACATTATTTCGGAGAAGCTACTTTCAGGCGACGCTGTCAGCATGCGAAAGCTATTTTTTTCTACGAAAAAGTTTAAAATATATTTTCATAGCCTAAAAGTAGACAGGCTCTCCTACCCAGAACTATTGGACAAAGCATAAAATATATTTTCATAGCCTAACAGTAGACAGGCTCCCCTACACAGAACTATTGGGCAAAGCATAAAATATATTTTCATAGCCTAACAGTAGACAGGCTCCCCTACACAGAACTATTGGGCAAAGCATAAAATATATTTTCATAGCCTAATAGTAGACAGGCTCCCCCACCCAGAACTATTGGGCAAAGCATAAAATATATTTTCATAGCCTAACAGTAGACAGGTTCCCCTACACAGAACTATTGGGCAAAGCAAAGCACTAGTGTCCGTTATTTTTTTAGAATGTTTTATCATCTCAGTCCCTTCATGTTACTTATAAATAAATTTCTTATAAAGCAAGTCGAAAGCACAGGCAAGGTCCTGTGTTAGGAGCATCTAAACCATTTTAAGAGGGAGAGTATCAACACAAAGATTATTTTTAGCTCTTATATAAACATACACAAAAAAACAAAACTAAAAAAAGATAAACTTATTTGACCGCTCATCCAGAGTTCACTCGAACAGAAATCTAAAGTTCTACTTCCCTGTTTAAGAGTCAAAAGGGATTCGAAGGGCTAGCTCCACACCTAAGTCCATTAATTCCCCAAACATGTCCAATCAAAATTTGAGATAGGCAGTTTGTTCAGCATAGCCGAAAGGCCCAATAACTACTTATTTTATGCACTTACATCTTGTTTGCCGATTGAAAGTCCCAATTGGGATACCGTTATTGTATCTCCTTCATTGTTTATTTTTGTGTCTGACCTATGTTATTATTTCTTACTTTATATTTTGGTATTCACTTTCTTTTAACTCAAAACACAACTTCGTTTCTTTTGAACTTTGTCAACAACTTCTCAATAAATTAGTGTCTATATCTCTACTTTTGGAATATTACTCTTTGGTCACTACAATATTTTAAAAAGCTCTTTCTAAACGCACATCAGTAATTCCTGAAAGTCGACTCTCTCATTTTTGATGTAAGCCTTTGGTCATTACAATATTTTAAAAAGCTCTTTCTAAACGCACATTAGTAATTGCTGAAAGTCAACTTTCCCATTTTTGTAATACAAGTCTTTGGTCATTACAATATTTTAAAAGGCTCTTTCTAAACGCAAATCAGTAATTGCTGAAAGTCGACTCTCCAATTTTTGTAATGAAAGTCTTTGGTCATTTATTTTAAAAAGCTCTTTCTAAACTCACATCAGTAATTGCTGAAAGTCGACTTTCCCATTTCTTCAAGTCCTTTTTGTACAAATGCTCTTTCTTTTCGAATGCCAATTGTTCAGCATAATGGTGACTTCCCATCGGCCCTTCAAGAGTTTTTGGCTTCGTTGGAGGGCAAGGCTTTGAGTTCAATACCATAAGCCAGTTTTCGAAAGCTTCCTGGCATTGCTGAAAAAATTAAATAATTGGATTTCTTCTGAAAAAGTAAATCAAGCAAAAGAGAAAACGATGGTAAAAAATTACAGGAGAAGAAGAACATAGGACAAAGAAGCTAAACGAAGATAACAAAATATAGAAGAAGTAAACAAGACACAAGTTTAACAAAGAACGATGAAGAAGAGAAGCTAAAGAGTAACACGATAGTTATGCTAATGCATAGTTTGATTATTTTAGAGGGTGTGTGCCATGGAACAGACCTGGTTGTAACTGAATTTAGATAACAACGTAATTAAAGCAAAAGTATTTACTGGGGTAATGCTGGAAAAGAAGTACACATTAGTATTTGGTTAGAAGACAATGGATAGTGAGAATTGCGTATAAATATAAGCTCGCCACGTGCCAAGTTCCAGGGACCGAGTGATGTTAGGTACTTAAACTAAAGGGAGAATTGCCAATGTATGATGATTACCTTAAATCATAGAAAAGTATCTGATTGCTTTAAGTACCCTACAAATTGAATCAGCAATGACTCCCCACACAGAATTTTTACAACAAAACTGTACAAGATGTGACTGATTGTGATAGATTGTTGAAAATGCTAAAGAAATCTAGGCTGACAAAAAAAAATATGATTTCTGAATATACAAACGACCCCATCCATTTAAAATCTCATTAGTACCCATGTATGAATATATGACAATTAAAAAACCCAGAACTATTTGACCCCATGGACTTTTCACAATAAGTCCATCTGTTAATTCGTGCTGCAACATTGAAAATTTTGATCTTTCAGTATTAGGGTCAATCCTGAACAATTAGATTCTCAAGTCATGAATTTAACCCTTCAATAACGGGGAACTCCTACGTGGGGTGATGCTTTCACTATTATCCGGAGAGCCACTACATCCATAGAAACTGCCCATCCTGGCTAATGAAAGTTATACCATACCAAATACGACCGCACACAAATGTGCTCTCTAATAGCATTTTCTTCTTTAGAGGGTAAAACTCCTTCTTCTTCATTATCATCAACACTCATTGCTTCAATGCATTCTTGCTTAACCAAATCCACAATATTGTCAGGCAACTGAAAAGAGAAAATAATAAAAACGGTATTAGTAATTTTAACCAGAGAAAAATAAACTTCACACAGGGCGGGGAATTTATTTTTTTTTTTTCGGAACAGGGATTTTTTAAATTTTGAACAAAAAAATAATAATAACCATATGAAACCAGGTCAAAAATTACAAGAAAACTCTTTTAAAGAAGAAGAAGTTCCTCTAATAATTGAAAAATTAAGTTATAAGCAAACAAATTATATTTGAAAATATATTTTTTTTCAAAATCATATGATTCTACAGATAAGGCGTTTGTTGCCTCTTTAGTAAGTTGAGGTCTAGTCTAATACACAACCATTGGTACTGCTCCTTTCCCATCCCAATCTAACCTAAGCCTTCCTCTTTAGAACGTCCTAAAAGTTCCAATTTCCCTTAAATTTTTCTTTAGGATATCCACCATTTCCATTTGGAGACGACCTGCTTTTCGTTTAGCCCTAGATGGTTATCCGAAAAGTACGATCTTTGGCAATTTGTCACCCTTCATCTGCCAAAAGGCTCCTATCCATCTTAGTCTTTCTATCATTATAGCCCTTGAAAACGGGATTGACCCGCATTTTCAAACAGCTTATTGGTTGAAATACAGTCAGTCAGACGAGTACCAAGAACCATCCATAGACAATTTTCCTTGGAACACATTTAACACCCGCCCCATCCATCTTCCGGAGTGCTCACGCTTCAGATCCATACTTGAACACTATCATCAATATAGCTTCCAATATTCTAAACTTAATTCGCAGACTTATCATCCTATTCTTCTAAACTTTTTAAACTATGAAAAAACAACCAGTGTCTATTTTTTAACATCTTCACTCGAACTACCATCTTCACTGATAATACTACCTAGGTAAGTAAAGCTCTTCATTTTATCGATATTTTCTTTAGCCAAAATCCCTCTGAGCCTTCACCTATTCCCAGTCTTAGCGACTTAGTCTTATTAAAACTAATATTCAAGCCTATCCTTACACCCTCAACTCTCAAAAATTCAAAGAACTCATTCATTACGCTAACATTTTCAGCTTAGACGCTCAAATCATCAGCATAATCTAAGTCTAGGAGAGTTTAACTTAGCCATTTGATTACTTGCTTTCGCATAACCTTTGCTGTGCTCCTTAGGACTAGTCCCTGAAAATAATCCCTATAAATGGGGACCACACTTAGATCCTGATTCATTACGAAACCAGCAACTCACCAGATTTTCTAGCTTAACTGCAGCAATATTATTTTCGTACATAGCATTTTTCACCTTAGTGTATTTATCTGATACCTTCACTAAAGTTGATCAATCAGCAGAATCATACACTTGTTCATAATCTATAAATTAAAGCACTAAAGGGGTTTGATGGTTTGACTCAGACACTTTTCAATTATAAATAATGAAATATATCTTCTCAATTATAATATATCTTCTCAATTATTAATCTAAGAGGGAAAATTTGGTCGACGCGTCCTCTCCCCTTCCTAAGACTACACTGTTCTTCTTTTAAAAATTTATGTACATCATATTTAGGTTTAAAAAGTATCATAATACTAAATATTTCCTTCCTACATAAGCAAAGCAAATGCCCCTAAAATTACCACAATCATTCTTATCACCTTTGTTATAAAGGAGTTTAAATAAAGATTTTATAAAATCAATACGTGCTTCCCTTTTTCAAAAAATCATATTTATAATCTTCAGTAGTTTATGAACCACCATATTAAAATCAACTTTAAAAACACCATATTTAGAAAGAACTCATTTGCCAAACTATCAGCACTTGGTGTCTTGTTATTTTTTACTTCTTTTAATCCTGTCACTAAATCTTTCTCATAAAATAAATCTCCCTCCACTTTTAAAGTGTTACATACTTTTTCGTCCTTTTGTACATTCTATCCTGTTACTTTATCATGGTTTAGCATGTTTTCAAAACGTTATACCCAGGCACGTATGCAGAAATTTTTTTCGGGGGGGGGGCCAAAACCTTTGAAACAGCAGATATAAAGTAGCACTTTTTTATTTAGTAATGCAAAAAGCACGTATATCAGAAAATACAGATTAACTTTAATCTGTAGTGTTGTAGCAAATGGGGGGAAGATAACTGAAGCCTCAAAAGTTTTAGGCTCAGGTTATGTTCATAGCGATTTAGAACCAGTGATTAATCTATTATATCCTACTGAAAGGGGAATTCTAGGGTTAACAGTGCAATATGGGTGCTGTGGGGGGTAGTTCTTCTATTGCAAAAACGTAGATTTTAGTGAAAAATGACAGTTCCCAAAATTGATCCATTAAAAGCAGTACTTTATTCTGAAAAGGGCGGATAAACACCTTAATATCAAGGATAATTATATTTTTCTGTGGAAACCAAACTCTCTTGAAAAAAAAAAAAAAAAAAAAAAAAAAAAAAAAAAAAAAAAAAAAAAAAAAAAAAAAAACGGAGTACAATTGCTAATTAATTCAAAGAGGGTAAAAAGTTAGAGAGAAAATGGGTTAATAATTTGGCAGTGACTTGACCGAATAATTGCATGTTGTAAAATCCCCCAATAAGGCTTCACAAGTGTATCTAGATTCTTAATAAATGTCTCACTTTTGCCAGAAATCCCAAGAAACCATGGGGAAATTAAACATTTCACAAAATTTCGGGGGGGGACGAAGCCCCCCCCCCCCTGCGCACGTGCCAGGTTATACCCATCTCTTCCGCTCTTTCCTTACCATAAATTATGGCCCTTTTCCTATTTTTATCTGGGACAAAATCAGATATACTTTTTCTTTTAAATTCTGTAATATGCCGGTTAAATATTTTACTATTAGGCTGTCTGGCTACATCTTTCAAGTCTTCAGCCTTGTCATCCATGGCATCCTTAATTCACATCCTTAATTCATAATTCACACATCCTTAATCATATATCCTTAATTCACACATCTTTAATTCATATTTTATTGTTATCTCCACCTTCCTTACATTCCTTTTGTTTCTATAGAATCTATCACTCAGATTTTTTTTAGAAGCCCGTCCTCCTCTCTACTAATCTTAAATCACTTTCGCTTAAATTCCAGGTTCCGATTCTAGCTTCCCTCGCTGAGACAACATCTACAACTTCACACAATATTTTCTAAATTGATTCAGAAACAGTAATTTTGACTTCAAAAATAAACTTATGGGAATTTCGTAAAATGGCTTGAAACCCCTCAAAAATGGCATCAGATGGATATGAAAATTCACCATTTGAACTGCCGTTTTCAGAAACCCAACACAGAAAAGTTACAGCCCCAATACAAGGAAAACTTTTTTTTCCCACTGCTAGCAGGCAACTAGCACAAATAGATGGCTCTTTAAAAGCTCATTCAATAGGAATTTGTAGTATCTATTGGAACAACATTTACGGCTGTTTAAGGGAATTCGCAATTATCTATTTGCTTTTTTGAAAAACGAAACATAATATTCATTATGTTTTCAAAGCAATTTTTGAAAAACAACTACATGTTTATATACAAGATGATATAACATATGCATCTTCTTTTGACAAGTCTATGTGATATCATAACTACTTGATTCTGTTTCCTGATTGTCTTAAATGTCGTCAAGCATACTTTATAACTGACTCTATACACGGTAGATTACAACCATAAATAACATGAAATCGAAAGTTTCCCCCCCCCCCTCAAGTGATATATTTATAAAACATAATTTCATAATTATTTTTTTTGCATAATTATAAAAATAAATTTTATATATAATATTGTATATAATTTTTTAATATAATACCCTATTTCCATATACAACTGGAATATTATTAAAAACCTACGTAATTAGAATTTATTGAGCATAAAAGAGACTATAAAGAGACTACAAGGAACTATAAAGAGACTATAAAAGAAACTAAAAGACACTGTAAGGAGACTATAAAGAGACTCCAAGGTATAACAAAAAACTAAGACAATCTGAAGTTACCTGGTTAATATGGAACTAACAGGGAAGACGAAGATAATGTGTACCACTGAATGAGCTAATTGTGATACTGTATGATAACATATGACAGATCAATAATGTATTAGAACTATTCATGACTAACATACTTTGTACAGTTGGATTATTGAACTATTTATTAAAAGCTTTTGCTTAACTTCGTCCATATATGTCCTAGATACTATAGCTATGAAAAAGAGTTAGGTATGACGAAATGGTAGAAAAGGAAATAGTTTTACTATTCTCATTATTGTTCCTTAACTATTCAATCTTTAAAGCTCCAATGATAATCTTAATTCTATAATACATCAAGTAAATTGGAGCTTTAAAGATTGAATAGTTAACACAAATTCCTATTGAATGAGCCTTTAAAGAGCCATCTATTTGTGCTAGTTGCCTGCTAGCAGTGGGAAAAAAAAGTTTTCATTGTATTGGGGCTGTAACTTTTCTGTGTTGGGTTTCTGAAAACGGCAGTTCAAATGGTGAATTTTCATATCCATCTGATGCCATTTTTGAGGGGTTTCAAGCCATTTTACGAAATTCCCATAAGTTTATTTTTGAAGTCAAAATTACTGTTTCTGAATCAATTTAGAAAATATTGTGTGAAGTTGTAGATGTTGTCTCAGCGAGGGAAGCTAGAATCGGAACCTGGAATTTAAGCGAAAGTGATTTAAGATTAGTAGAGAGGAGGACGGGCTTCTAAAAAAAAATCTGAGTGATAGATTCTATAGAAACAAAAGGAATGTAAGGAAGGTGGAGATAACAATAAAATATGAATTAAAGATGTGTGAATTAAGGATATATGATTAAGGATGTGTGAATTATGAATTAAGGATGCCATGGATGACATGGCTGAAGACTTGAAAGATGTAGCCAGACAGCCAAATAGTAAAATATTTAACCGGCATATTAAAGAATTTAAAAGAAAAAGTATATCTGATTTTGTCCCAGATAAAAATAGGAAAAGGGCCATAATTTATGGTAAGGAAAGAGCGGAAGAGATGGGTATAACCTGGCACGTTCGCAGGGGGGGGGGGGGAGGGGGGCTTCGGCCCCCCCCCCTGAAATTTTGTGAAATGTTTAATTTCCCCATGGTTTCTTGGGATTTCTGGCAAAAGTGAGACATTTATTAAGAATCTAGATACACTTGTGAAGCCTTATTGGGGGATTTTACAGCATGCAATTATTCGGTCAAGTCACTGCCAAATTATTAACCCATTTTCTCTCTAACTTTTTACCCTCTTTGAATTAATTAGCAATTGTACTCCGTTTTTTTTTTTTTTTTTTTTTTTTTTTTCAAGAAAGTTTGGTTTCCACAGAAAAATATAATTATCCTTGATATTAAGGTGTTTATCCCCCCCTTTTCAGAATAAAGTACTGCTTTTAATGGATCAATTTTGGGAACTGTAATTTTTCACTAAAATCTACGTTTTTGCAATAGAAGAACTACCCCCCACAGCACCCATATTGCACTGTTAACCCTAAAATTCCCCTTTCAGTAGGATATAATAGATTAATCACTGGTTCTAAATCTTACCGCTCCATCAATGACTTAGTTCTTTGATACAAAAAAAAGAAAAAGAGTCTATTGGAACTGCAAAATATTAAAAATTACAGTAGAGGAACTATCTAGACCTTGAACAGGGTTACTAACCATATCCAATGTGCCAGCCACATTTTCAAGGTCACCAACCAGCAAGAATTCACGACAAAGCGCATTGTTGTGGAAAATCGCGTCTCCGCAAAGAGGAACACCATCCCAAAGTAGCCATTGATGACCAAATATTTTGAAAACCGGAAGTGGTGGAATCTCTTCCACATCAGTTAATATACAAGGAAGGTCCTCCTCTTGCCGCTTCCTGAAATAAAAAGAAAATATATAAATAGAAAATTGCATTTTATTTCACTTAGAATGAATCGTGATCTCCCGTGGCTGAAGAGCAAAACACAAGTTGTTATGACGCAACCCCCCCTATCCCAAAAATGGACCCACTCTCCCAAAAAAATTGTTTTTACTAAAAAAAAAAATTGTTTTTACTTTAAAAAAAAATGTTTTTACTAGAAAAAAAATCCCTAGATCGTTAAGCTAAGGGGACCGTAATGGAACTGGGAAAATAGAAAAAATATTCCCTAAAACAGGGCCCAGTAAAGACCCAGAAACGGGTCGATAATTTTTTTCCCCAGAAACCATGTTTGGAAGGTGTGGCCGCAGAAATATTAGATTGGAAATCAAAAGTTCTATTGATTTATTAAATGGCCAAAAATGATTGGAGAGCCACTAGCGGCTACGCAGTGCCCATTTCTTCTATCCAACTTTCCCGGAATCCGAACGAGTCGAAATTTTAAGATACATGTCCCGGAACAGGCGTTGTAAGTTATGCCCTGGGGGCATATATGGTTCTTAGGAAAGATAACAAAAACTCAGGTGTCGACACAGCCCCCCCCCCCCCAGGGCCCGGAACAGGCGTTGTAATTTATGCCCTGGGAGCATATATGTTTTTTTTTAAGATAACAAAAACTCTGGTGTCGACACAGTCCTCCAGAGCCCGGAACAGGCGTTCTAAGTTATTCCCTGGGGGCATCTATGGTTCTTATAGAAGGGATGCTAGCATAAACTTCAGAGAGGGCTCATTTGATTGGGAATTGAAAGTTCTAGTTCACTTTTTAAGCCAAAAATGATTAGAGGGCAGCTATTATCCTGGATTCTGAAAATTAACCACTGTTAGTAGATACATTTTAGCAGAAAAGACAGCGAACTCCGGTCTCGGTTGTCCGATAAATTAAAAGCTCTTGAAAACCATTTGCTAGTCCAAGATTCCAAGAATATTCTAAGAGCATACACTAGAAACAAAACACACCCGTGAGAAAATCAAGAAACCAGCTTAAAATTAATTGTAGCAGGTCAAAAATAAATTGGGAGGTGGGATGAACTTGAAACATTTGGGTTATAATAGAGAAAAGAAGGGAGAAGTGTGGGACAAGAACTTCAAATTTTGCATCATGTGGAGAAAAAATTGTTTCAGACCCACTGCGAAGCAAGATTTAAAAAGCAAGATTCTTACAAGATGTAAAATCTATGGTGAGCGATGTTGCAAGGTAAATCAAAACAAAATTATGTGTAATAAGGTTATCTGTCACTAATATCTCGTGGGTGACTCGGGGTATCATATTGAGAGATTTAGGGAAATCTATAAAAGGGGGACGGGATGAGACACATGGGCTTTGAGTGAACTTTGAATGGCAAGAGGATAGAGAAGGCATAAAAATATTTTGTTTAAAAATGTTTTGACACTTCCAGCCCAAACTGCCTGAAATCTATTCAAGACGAAGTAGGTATGTAAATAAAAAGGTGCTATATTAACAGAAATCCAAACTACCAAAAGAACGGAATAAGAGATTGAATTGATACTTCCAGAAGGTTTTTAGGGTTTAAGTGCATTCCAAACTTTGACTTGGCAGAATAAGGGCAGAGGCCAATTGGCCTGGGAAACTTTAAACTAAAACTTTCAAGTAGTGTGCACATAGTGGGAGCACTTTAAAACCGTGTTAGAGGAGGGAATATTACGTCTCAATTAACCTAACATCTTTACACAGCAACCCAAAAAGCCCCAATGAGAATTAAAATTTATCAAGTGTGAGTAGCGAAGTAAATCAAAAGGTATTATGTGATTACGAGGTTGTCAAGTGCAAAATTTCATAGAGTAATATGAGTCTAAGTGGACTTCAAATTTTGACTTGGGAGAGGGGAAAGAGGATGGGGCCAAATTTTTTCTCCGACGTCCCTAAACGTTCTACTATAAGCCTCTATAGGACTTATAGTCTATTTACAGTTAAGCACTGAGGTAAACCTCCTGACACTATGTCTACTAAATTATCAAAACAGCGTATCTGCAATATCCTAAGAACTGCGTCGGGAATCATTTCTGAGCTTTTACAGCGCTGTAGGGGATAAAGCGGTGAAAAATTTTCATCTTCTAAATATTGATTCTTCCATTGTTCTTGAATAATTGAAGTTTATATCCATGAGCTGTTGGATCAAGTGAACCCAAAGGCACAGGAAAAACAGGAATACAACTTCTTCCGACAACGAGCCCTAAGTTTTTTCTTTCCGGCCAGCTAGGAAATGTAATGTCTTAGTATGTATCAGATTAACGACGCTTCTTGACTACTAAGGTCCCTGCGTCGGCCCTGCAGTGCATTGCTGCAGCATGATTGGATCTCTGGGTCCCGTATTACCAAGCTAAGGTCCAACCCACTACGCCACCACAGGACTGTAATGTCTTAGTTCAGCCCAGTTCCTCAAATTTCGAATATTTTTGATCATTCCAGGCCAGAAGACTGCAATACTTGAGAGACAAAGAAACGGGTTCTTATATTTCGTTTCAAATCAGTTTGAAAAATCAGTTGGATCTTTATGCACACACGCGAAAAAGTGATTTTCTTTGTTGCTCAAGATAAGGGACTATTATTTTTGTATACGAAGTTTTCGGCGATGGAGATAACAGTGGGGCAGTTTTTATGCCGATTTCACACCGTTGTTGTGAGGTTTTGGCCTATTTTTAAAAGTTCCCTTAAATTTGTTTTTGTAGTCCACTTTTACCATTAGGATGAATCAGAATAATGGATATCATTCCCGAATTAACCAAATAAAGACTCTTCCTCATTGGACAGTTTTTCTTAGGATACGTCTTAAAAAAGTTAGGTTATTATGGGATGTAATTCTTTCCTTACTAGGCTGGAGAGCATGCCACAACCATTATAACAGATTTGAACCTAACAACGGCTAAACCAACTTGCGATAACAAAAACGGACCCTGAATATTTTGGTCCCTGATGGCTTTAAAATTCTAAAAATTTAAACAGACCAAGCTATAGCCAAGAAAAGGCAATATATTCTGAAAATTGTTTATCAAACCAGAAACTTGGTTCACGAGTTTTCATTACTCAAATTGGTTTAACGTTACAGGACATGTAGACGAGAAAGGAGGGGGGGCTACAGCGGACACTAGAGCTAGGATAAAGACATGGTCTGATTGATGATATAAGCCACACTCAGTCCAAATTTGTTTTACCTAAGATCAGCTTACAAGCTGCTATATATGTATACTGGACTAGAAAAAAGAAGATAAAGAAAGAAAAAAAGATGATCAAATGATTTTGAAAAAAAATTGGTTTTATCAACTCACAAAAATCCCGAATGGGTGAAGCGTGATTTTTCTCCGATTGGAATGACATTTTCAGAATAAGAGGAACGAACAAAGAGAATATTACATTCTGGAACCAATATGTTTTACACCGATTTTATCAGAAAAAATATAATTTTTACCCAGATATGCAGTAAAATTTCAGACCCGGTCTAGACCCCAATGAAGCTTCAGGACCAAGGGAACTTCAAATAGAACAAGATATTAAGGAATCAAATAGGGCTGTGTTTATTCAGAACGTCCTGCTTTTACTATTATTTTTTTAAGATAACAAAATAAAGTTCTTTTTAATAAAATATCTTGACGCATTTAAACAAACAAACAGTTGCAACAAAATGCAACATAAAAAGGTTCCCTTAATAAAATAGTGTATGTACAGTGTATGTACAGTTGCAACAAAATGCAACATAAAAAGGTTCTCTTAATAAAATAGTGTATGACGATACATGTATATTCAAGGGTGTCTACAAACTGAAACAGGAACGGCTTCAGTCTTATAGAAAACCAAAACCGACAGGAATTTATGATTCATATGAACACTAATCCCACCATCCCAAATTATATATTAAAAATATTATTACAATTTCTTGAATAAAACGAGGGTTGATCGGAAACTTACATTGAATATTCTAATTTTGTCCAAAAGTCAAATTACATTCAAAATTTTAATTCTTAAGTAGGGAATCTAGTAAATACACTTAGTAAATACACCCAAAATTACCCAATAATGTAAACATGTCAATTAAAAACGAATATAAGTTGATTTTTTCAGAACTTAAACAGAAATAAGACCTCCAAACAAAGTTAAAGAACCAGTTAGGCTAGTGTGAAATGTTTTACGGCTCCATGGGCACAAGAGTGAATTCAAAACATGGTTGTAATTTAAAATCTACAGGAGAAGAGTGAATTTAAGATATTTCTTATTTAAGACTTCCATATTCAGCAATGTAGTTTCAGTAAAAGATGTATACGAATTAATAATAATAAACAAATATTGGTGAAACTAGCCAAATATAACCTATAAAGGTGTTGTGCCAAACAGCTCAAAAGGCTGTAACTTTTTTTGGAAGGTGATAGTTGTTTCTGAGAATCATCAAGTCGCTAATATTTGAATTACGAACTATCTACCTTTATTGATTAGATTTACTCTTTCATTTTCATGGTCAAACGTGGCAATACTGAAAAAGTTTTAAACTGCTCTTAAAACTTCGTAATTCTGATGCAATCTTAAGAAAAGCTATGAAAATTGTAGTTTTCGGATACAAATAGACCTATGATTGACCCAGAACGGCTATTTTTTTTAACATCATTTTCACTGTCAGTTCAAAATAAACAGCCCGACGCAACAACCAAACAACAATTCAAAACAAACATTCGAAACAATCATATTTCATTTTCACTGTTCATTCCTAACAACCAACTAAACAAAATAACAATCCAAAACAACCATTACAAGCAATCAGATTTCATTTCCACTCTTAATTCCAAACAACCAACCAAACCGAAAAAAATTAAAAAAAACAATCCAAGCAATCGAATTTAATGTTCACTGTATATTCCAAACAAACAACCATATAACAACCAAAACAACCATCCAGACAATCTGATTCCGCTTTCACTGCCCTTGGTGCTTCAAAAATTTCAAGAATCTTGAATTACAAAATCACTCCATAATCGATCCCAATGATCAGGGCAGTATCAAATAATTTTTTTCGGAGGGGGGAGGGGGGGTCTACAAAGAAAAAATGTCTATAAATGCATAAATTTTTTTATGCATTTTGTTATGTTTTTACGAATCAGACAAACAATGCAGGGGTGGGAATTCGAGTCCCCAAGCCAGCCGCCTGGATACGGCCTTGCCAATGATAAAAACTTCTACTTTATGCTAGAGTAGCATTTTTCTTCATCCTTAGCAATACAATGCTTAGTTTTCAGCAGCATTTTACGTAAAAAGAGATAAGAAAAAAAAAAAATTTCCTCCCCTAGCCTGGAAAATTTTACAGACTCAAAAAATTGAGAGCATAACATGTTTTCATAATAAAAAGAAAATTAAGTTTTACAATCTATCAGAACGGCAATTTTTTGCGCCTGTACTGATACGTTTTTTAACGGTTCGTTCCAGAAAGAATTTATTATTCTACTCATCCTTCCTCCTTTTAAAGCTTCAGAAACTCAAAAGCATTATTACATCAGGTATGCCTTGCACTATGTCAATATTCATCGCCTCTGGCAATACAATGATTCGTAGTATGCTTTCCAAAAGAGTCATACCCTTCCCTCACCCGAGCCCCTTTTTGAGATCATTTCCAATGCTCATTAAATTTTGCTTGCACTGTAAATATTTATGATGCAAAATATTACCTTGTACTATGTGCTACCAAAACGGCAATTTTCTTCACATCTAGTCCACATCGTTTACCAAGTTCCAAAACTCCATTTTTCTCCTCAAGAGGAATCGTAGTCAAGGACTCTAAATAGGCCGCATATACTAGAATTTGCTGCTCTTCGGGGAGTTCACTTGTATACCAAGCAATAAGGCCATGCTCGCTACAATCCTTCAATTCCTAAAAGAATAAAACACATATGTACCTTTACGTCATTATTAATTTAAAATCGGCCCAAAGATTCTACAGAAAAAAAGGAAGCAAAGATAACTGAAGGGAGTAACATTTCTAAATGTGACCCCCTCCCTTTTCCCTGGTGGCCCAATGGCCAGAATTGCTATTTTTCCACTATTAAAACTCTGATTTAAAAAAAATTCAATTATACACATTATTGTTACCATTCTTGGCAGGTTATTAGCCATTTATTTGTAAGTTGCATGTCTGGTTCATAAACTAACATCAACATTGTTTAAGCAGAGTGCAGAGTGACTTGAATCAAGATAATCGCTACAGAGTCCTTCAAAATCTCAAAAGTCAAATCCTGAAAATTGCAATAGCCAGTAACATGTGATGTACCTGCCGTAGGCGAAGAGTTTGTGCCCAAGTAGTATCTAAAGTCAGTGAAGTTTTCAGAAAAATAAACCGTTTTAGCGAAGACGCAAGTCGCTCTCCAATTAATCTCCAAGACAAGTCACAGCCTGCTCAAATTGCACAACCGAGATCCTTCAATTCCGTCGTACCAAATAACCCTCCAAAAAGCTTAAAGGGCTCATATGAGCGTAAAACTTCACGCACATTAAAAACATATTACTTGAGACGTACGGACAAAGAAATAATTCTTTAGAAATTCATTGAAAATTGACTATAAACACCTTCAACATGAAGGTTTTGTATTTCTACTAGGCCACCGTTTGACCTGCCACATGATTGGTCACCTGGTTACCAATCGTCAGTATATCAAAATCAAAAATTCAACTTCCGATTTATGTCAAGTATATATTTATCAAACAAATTTATCTCAACCTAAAAAAAAACCTTAGCGTGTCTGGGGAGTGCTTTCTGTGTTGATTGCAAAACTACAAGTCATATATGCTATAGTGCAAAGTCCACAAAAATCACAAATCTCTCAATACATGAGTTCAAAAATTTGCTTATACTGATGAAATATAGATGCATCCATGACAATTATCATTCGATTTGCCTCCAAGAACATTTTCAAGCAAAGCAAACACAGCATGGACACTGTGTCATTCGATGACAAGACACCTTACTCTGTGCCTGTTAGGCAGTGGAATAGCAGAAGTAGACTCTCTGGTGGACATTTTAACATTTGTGAAATATTGCGTTCCAGTCTATTCGAAACAGATGGTCATCATATAACTCTAAGAGTTGATTCAGCTGATTCTGTTTATAAATGTTCATCTACCCACTGATGGTAATAATGTTAATTAAGGATATTCACTGGCATTATTATGTGATAAACTAAGATCCTTCATAGTTAAAAGTCAGCAGCGTGCACGTTACCCAGCATGACGACCGGTGATTTTGATTGTAATCTTTTGGAGCCCAATTTTCAACCTTTACAATGTCAAACACAGATCTAGGGTATGTTTGCTAAAGTTTTGTCCATATTAGACAAAACTTGTACTTTTACGTTAATCCACACATCCTGAAGAATATCTAACTTTGATAATAGTGCTGTACCATCGAGTCTAAAATCTGGTGACCAGGCAAAGTTGCTGATTATCAGTTATCTGATCACCTCCCGATACCATGCTAAATTTTTGTGCCTTTTTCTAGCTTCTGAAACATTCCATCTGGTCCCTAAACAGTTCAATATCGTCACGACTGGTACAAAAAACCAACCAAGTCCTGTTAATGGAGTCAGTTGACATTATTCTAAATTCATTAAAAAAAACTTCCGATGAAAAATATTTTTTGAAGAATTCCGAAGAAATCCAAAGAAATAGAAACTTATAATAAATCAAACTCAAAACGATCAGAAATTACTACTGAGGAATAAATGAAACCCAAAACGAACAGAAATTAAATAAACTATCAATACAAACAAAACAGGTACTAATATTATCGAATAGATAAATCTTAAAATGAGTGCAGCTTGAATTGAATATGCAAATCAAGCCTGAAACAAACAAAAGTCCACATAAACAAGAGTTTGCAGTTTTCCTCCTTCTCTCACTATAAAATTCTAAAACCTACTAAGTCATTGGCGCTTTGCTGAAAACTATATGTGTCTTGAATAGTCTCGGACAGTACAAATATAATCAAACTGAATATGTGATATAGAATGATGTTAATTGTTGAAAGATTATCAGTTCAAGATTTTATTTAACTGTAATTTCTATTTTCATTTTCAATGCTGTAACAACTGAAAAAAAAATTATTTGTAACTTAATTCGTTTTCATTGAAGTTTCAATGACGTAGAAGGCTTTAGACTTTAACAGTTTGGAGAGGGGGGAGCGGCCCAAATCTTGTTTGTAGTGGAGCTACATTTGTCATGAACATTCTTCGATAGAACTAATAAAATCAAACTGAATATTTGATATATAACGATATTAATAGCTGAAAGCTCATCAGTTCCTGATGCATTTATACTGTAATTTTTATGTTTGTTTTCAATGTTGTTATAAATTAAATAAAAAAAAACAAGTTTTTTGAAATGAAAGTAAGGAGCGACATTAAAACTTAAAACGAACAGAAATTACTCCTTATATGAAAGGGGTTTTTCCTCCTCGACGCCTCGCTCTTTACGCTAAAGTTTTTTATTGTTTTAAAAAGTAGAGTTGCGAGAAAGAATCAAACTTTAGCGCAAGGAGCGGGGCGTCGAGGAGGAAAAACCCCTTTCATATAAGGAGTAATTTCTGTTCGTTTTAAGTTTTAATGTCGCTCCTTACTTTCATTTCAAAAAACTTGTTTTTTTTATTTAATTTCTGAAAGTTTTTGAATTAATGCATGTCTGATTTTGGCTCTCCGTACATAAATTATTAAAATGAAATTTGCATATTAATTCTTTTTTTGGCTAAATGGCTTTCTCTTAGTTTTGATCAGACGATTTTGAGAAATAAGGGGTGGGGAAGGAGGCCTAGTTGTCCTCCAATTTTTCGGTTACTTAAAAAGGCAACTAGATCTTTTAATTTTTAACGAACATTTTTATTGGTAAAAAAATACGCAACTTAAGAATTAACTTACGTAACCAACTTTTATATTCTTATATTTTTGATTATATATATGAGGGGTTGGTCCCCTCGTTAATACCTCGCTCTTCACACTAAATCTTATTTTGTCTCAATTCTTTAAGAATGACCCCTGAATCAGAAAGGCCGTAGAATAAATAGTTGAAATTACTTAAAAAAATTTTAGCATAAAGAGTGAAGTATTTATCTCCTCCTAAATACCTCGCTCTTTATGCTAAAGTATTTTTAGAACCCCTCATATGCGTAATAATCTCTGTTCGTTTTAAGTTTTGATGCTTCTCGTTACTTTCAATTGAAAAAACTTTTTCATGTTTATATTTTCATTGTTTGTTTTTTTATAGTAATGCTAGAAAGTCCTGCGCCCTTTTGATTGAATTTCTCTTCCCCCATGAAATATTCCTCCAAGAAAAGATCCTCCCATATAGCCCCCTCCGCTGAACCCCACGCCCAAACCAAAAAAATCCCCCTGATAACGTCGGTACACTTCCCAGTAACCATTACTGTATGTAAACAATGGCCAAAGTTTGTAACTTGCAGCCCCTCTCCCAAGGACTGTGGGGGGTACGTCATCCCCAAAGACATAGTTATTATGGTTTTAGACTATGCGGAACAAAATGGCTATCTCAAAATTTTGATCCGTTGACTTTCGTAAAAAAATGAGCGTGGGAGGGGGCCTAGGTGCCCTCCGATTTTTTTGATCACTTAAAAAGGGCACTAGAACTTTTCATTGTTAGAATGAGCCCTCTTGCGACATTCTAGGACCACTTGGTCGATACGATGACCCCTGGGGAAAAAAAAAACAAATAAACACGCACCCGTGATTTGTCTTCTGGCAAAAAATACGAAATTCCACATTTTTGTAGATTGGTCCTTGAAATTTTTCCTATAGGGTTCTCTGATACGCTGAATCCGATGGTGTGATTTTCGTTAAGATCCTATGACTTTTAGGGGGTGTTACCCCCTATTTTCTAAAATAAGGCAAATTTCCTCAGGCTCGTAACTTCTGATGACAAAGACTAAATTTGATGAAACTTATATATTTAAAATCAGCACAAAAATCTGATTCTTTTGATATATCTTTTAGCATTGAAATTCCGTTTTTTAGAGTTTAGTTTACCATTGAGCCGGGTCGCTCCTTACTACAGTTCGTTACCACGAACTGTTTGATATAAAAGAGAATATTTGTAATACAATTCATTTTCAGTAAGGCGCCAATGACGCAGTAGCTTTTGGATATTTAGAGTGAGAGAAGGAGGCTAACCCTAGACTCTTGTTTCTAAGGATTTGTGTCCGTTTCAGGCTTGATTTGCATATTCGACTGAAGTTCCACTCGTCTTAAGATTTACTTATTCATTTATATTAGTACCTATTGAATGTTTGTTTGCTATGATTGTTTATTTAATTCATGTTCGTTTTGGGTTTCATTTTTATTTCAATAGTAAAATATTTTGTTCTTTTTAAGTTTAATTTTAATATTCAATTTAAATTTAACTCGTTTTAAGAATTATTTATTCGTTTATATTAGTACTTGTTTTTTTTTGCTATGATTGTTTATTTAATTTCTGTTCGTTTTGAGTTTATTTTTTTTTCAATAGTAATTTCTGGTAGTTTTGAGTTTGAGTTATTGTAGGTTTCTTCTGATCATAAGTTTAAAGTAGCCTTTACTTTTCTTTGAAAACCTTATTTTTCGGAAAGTTTTTGTTTTGTTAATTTCTGTTCGTTTTTGTTGCCTAAGTTCTAAGTTTTCAAAATTACCTATTTCACAAAAAAAAATTATTTCAAAATAAATTAACACTCCTGACAAAAACTAACAAAATTACACCGAGTATTTGATATATAATGATATTTATTGCTGAAAGCTCACTTGGTCAAGATTTTGCTTTACTCAGGGCCAGATTTAAAGTTTTGACGCTTCTGGGCCCAAGCATTTTGCCACTCCGGCAAAACGCTTGTTTGCAAAATTTTTCAGGGTAGCCCCAAAACTTCGGGGATAGTGAAAGCTGCAGGGCCTTGGGGCCTATTGATAAATCCTCGCTTAGTTTCACTGCAATTTCTCATACATTCAGTAATAAAATATTGTTGATAATTTTTTTTTGGGTGGGGGTATTGGGCTATGCAGGGAGGGCCAGGGGTCAGCTCCCTGAAGTTTTAGAATAAAATATCGTTAGTAAGTTTTTCAGTGGGGGTGGGGATCAGGCTTATCTGATCTTTGAACTATTTTAAAGACCCTCATATAAAAACATTATACTTCCCAGGGCATAACATACAAAACTTTCCCTCAGACTTTGGGGGAGGGGGGTTGTGTTGACCCTAGAGATTTTTTTATTTGATCTTCTGCTCCTATCGAAAAAAAAACTGATAGGATCAATTTAAGGCAAAGACGGCAGGGGGACTATTTGCCCTCTGGTCCCTTTGACTTTAAAAAAGGTAACTAGAACTTTCAATTTCTAATAGAATGAGCCACTTACGAAGTTTACTCTTCCTTAAAAACCTTATATACCCCAGGGGCATAATTTTAAATACTTGCCCCCCCCCCCGGGTTCTGGGGGGCTGTTGAAACCCCAGAGTTGTGATATTTGGTCCATTTTGGACAAAACAAATATATCAAAAATTTAATGAGACACATTTGGGGAAAACAGGGTTGGTGGGGGGGGGGCTATTTGTTATCGGATCACTTTTGACATTTAAAAAGGGAATTAGGATTTTCTGTTTCTTGACATTTGAGTCCCCTCTAAAGTTTATACGACCACCTCTTTCCTAAAAACTTTATATGCCTCCAGGGCATCAGTTACAACAATTCCTCTGGGCTCAGGGGGGTTATATTGACCCCGAAGTTTATGTCATCTGATCGTTGAATTATTTCCAACAAAACGGCTATGTCAAAATTTTGATCAGATTCTTTTGGGAAAAAAGAACGTGTGTGTGTGGGGGGGGGGGGGGGGTAAATTCCCTCCGATCACTTTTGATGACTCTTAAAAAGGTAACTAAAGCTTTCAATTTCGAATAACTTAAAATACTTGCCCCTGGAAAAGTGCTGTAAATGCAAGTGCCCCGTACTCTTGTTTGTAGCAATTTGTCTTGCGAGAGCAACACTTTGGCTTTGTCCCGTTTTTTTGTTTATTTATTATTATTTTTTTCCTATGCCGCCGATGTCGGCTTATTCCTGGAAACTGGTAAGGGTCTAACCTGTGCGGTTTTTACGGAAAGTGTGGACCTCAGACAGGATTGATGAATATGGCATTACATTTTGGAAAGCTCCGCAGAACTCTTGCCTGGGGCCAAAAAGGATGGTTTTTGCTTGTCCACGAGCCAGAGCCTATGGTGTGCGAAGTGAAGTGGAGTTATGTAGCCTATGTCAGAGAGGAGTATCTAAAGTTGTGCAGCCAAGCTTTCGTTTCATCAAACCATGTTTCTGCTTTCGAGTGGAAAGCTCCGTTCTAGCAGGCAGGCACCACTTTCAAATTGAAGATGGACTAAAATCTATAAGTGTTAAATATATGCGGTAGTTACCCAGCCCCACAGCCAATATACCTTCTTTAAATGATAAATAGAAAAATTTACAGAAGCAAAAAAGCGGCATTTTCCCACGGGTCCGAAAGTGCTGCCGTGATTTTCGCTGGATTTATCATTTGTTTTTTCGGACTTGGGATTGAGGTAGAGAAATGTTATCAGATGTACCTCTTAAACTTTAAAAGTTCTGTCATTGCTAAAGAAATTGGAGCTTATCCTTTGCTCCTTTCTAAGTGGTGACGTTAGAAAGTTGGCCTACGGCAAAAAAAAATCAACTTTTGAACTAAGATAGATAGAATTTTTTTTTCCGACGGCAATCGATAGCTCTTGATGAGCTGATCAAAGTATATGTCATTCATTTCTGATACAAAAATTCCTTCATGAGATATACTAGTTTGAAAGTTTCAAGGGGTTGACAACTTCAGTAGTAGGGTACACACTGAAACCAAAAATAAGCCGATACCAATTGTGAGACATGTAGGGGACTTGTAAGGAAAGGTCAGCTGTTAGCTCATAATCATGTTCGGCAGTGGGGGGGGGTGCAAATTTTGCTATTTGGTGTACCTATTATTTGTTTCCAGTGTACTTGATGATAAGACCGAGTTGGTTCAAGTGGTAAGACATGTAGGGGACTTGTAAGTAATAATCGTCTGTTAGGCTACAATCATCTTTAGTGAAGAGGTGTTTGTAACCTTTGCTAGATGGTGTAGCCTACCCATACTCACTGTAACCTAGAATTAAGTGTTTACGCAACGGGTACAAACGATCACATAAAACAACGAGGCAGTTTCGTAATAATTAATAGAGTGTCATCTATGGTATTTTGATCCTGAAAAGTTACGGATAGCTTTAAAATACCAACTAGATTATATAAGATATTGTTCCAAGTTTTGATCCGTCACGATGTCTACGATTGAAAAGGATAAAGTTGAACTGGCTAAAGTCAATTTAGTCCCTTCATTCGATATTCTTTTGTTATTGTTGTTTTTTCAACCCTGAGGAATAGCCTTTGATCATGTAATTACTGATCGCCTTCTTCTTTGAACATAACGTTTCAAAAGCTTCGATAGGCTGACAACTTCAGCGTTTAACTGATAGCAAAGAAATAAAACCAAAGTGTTGCTCTCGCAACACTTTATTCGGCGAAGCCGGACAAAGGTTGCCGCAACACTAGGTCTAGTTTTGTTTGTTTTAAGCTTGATTTGCACATTGAATTTATGTTTTGCTCGTTTTAAGATTTATTTATTCATTCATAGTAATCCGTGTTGTGTGTTTTTTTTTCCTATGATTCTTTATTCAATTTATGTTCATTTTGGGGTTTTCAACTAGACCTTTCAATTCCTAATGAAATGATGCCCCAGACTCTGGAGGGTTGTGTCGAACCAAAGTTTTTGCTATTTGATGTTTAAACTATTTTGAACAAAATAGCTATCTCAAAAATTTTGATCGGATACATTTGGGAAAAAAGAGCCGGAAGGGAGGGGGGCTAGTTTCCTCCGATCACTTTTAACTTTTATACTAGCTATTCTAATTCACATTTAAATGAGCTCCACCGAAGTTTATACGACCATACCTTCCATAAAAACCTTATATGCCTTCGGTGCATAATTTACAACACATGCACTTGGGTTCCTGGGGTCTGTATTATCCCTACTGTTTTTGTTATATGATCTTCGGTCTACTTTGAACAAAAATGCAATGTAAAACATACACAAATCGGGAAAAGAGGATGAGGATGGGAGGGGCTAGTTACCGTTGGATAACTTATTACTCTTAAAAAAGAAATTAAAGCTTTCAATTTCTAATTATTTGAGTCTCAACGGAAGTTTGTATAACCGCCTCTTCCATAAAACCCTTATAGGCACCCAGGGTATAAGTTACAACCCTTCCCCCGGGCTCTGGGAGGGGTTATGTTGACCCAGAAGTATTTGTCATCTGATCATTTGTCTATTTCAAACAAACTGGCTGTCTCAAAATTTTCATCAGATACACTTGGAAAAAAAGAGGATATGGAGGGGGGTAGATGCCCTACGATTATATTTGACTCACAAAAAGATAACCAGAAATTTCATTTTCCAATCAAATGAACCACCTCTGAAGTTAATACAAAAACCTTATACACCCCAGGAGCATAACTTGCTCCCAGGCTCTGGGGGTTGTGTCGACCACGGAGTTTTGTTATCTGATGTCTGAACTATTTTTAACAAAATGACTATCTCAAAATCTTTATCTGATGGGTTTAAGGAAAAAGAGCGCAGGGGAGGGGCTAGTTGCCCTCCTATCTCTTTTGACTCTTAAAAGGTGAAATAGAACATTCAATTTCCAATCAAATGAGCCCCCTCTGAAATTTATATGAGCACCGCTCCCATAAGAACCACATATACCCCAGGGCACAAATTACAATGCCTGACCATTGGTCCCTGAGGGGTTGTCGGAGTTTTTGTTATGATCTTTGGACTATTTTTAACAAAATGGACTATGTTTAATCTCAAAATTTTTATCGGATGTATTTGGCGAGAAAGGGCCTAGAGGAGGGGTACTAGTTGTCCTATGATCACTTTTGACTCTTACTAAGCGCACTAGAACTTCTGATTTCCAATTGAATTCCCCCCCTCCGAAATTTATACGATTCCCCCTTCCAATATGAAGTGCCTCTAGAACATATAAATAAATATTAAAACACTGGAGCCTTCTGGCATTTACTATGGGCAACGCTATAGCGTTGCTTCTGATAAAATTCACCTACAATTTCATCTCTTCCAAAAAATCACACCAGTTGCCCTGAACCGATATTTAGACTTCTTTAGGTGTTTACTGAGCCAAAATATTCCAAAGTCAACGTTTTGAAGAAATATAAGCAGTTCTTTTGCATCGAGTTCTGAAAGGAATCATTCGTAGACGGTCGACAAAGTCCAATCTTATGACTTCATGCAGTCACGCAAAGCTATTGGTTCGCTCTCTGGAAATAGTCTGCCTAAAATTTTAGGGCTCATTAATTGTAGAAGGATTCCCACAAAACGAAAGTTCTCCAAGATTGTTGTTGAGCATCATCTTATTGGTAATTACTCTTCTTGAACAAAACAAAGTTGGAATATGGTTTTCCAGTTTATGTCTCGTTCAGCAGCCTCTCCAACTGCACCTGCTTCTGACGTTTCTGAAGATGAGTGGTATGTGTCTTACGACTCCGAGTTATCCCGCTCCTGGTCCTTTCATAGAGTAATCTATGAAGTGACCCTAGACAATTTCTTGCCCTCTCATCCAGATATTGACTATGTTGATAGTCTTCACCCCAAGAATATGTATTCAAAAGCTAAAATGGAAGTCCTCACTCAGTGTCCATGGAGCTAGTGCAATGAATCTGAAATATGTTGGTGAAGAAATAAACGTTCAAATGAGGATAAGTACATTTATTAAACAGTGAAAACAAACACAAAAGTCTGGATGTTTCGATCACATGTATAGCGATCGTCATCAGCAGAATAATCATCATCAGCAGATGGACATTTTTGCTGATGAAGATCGCTATACATGTGATCAAAATATCCAGACTTTTTTATCTGTTTTCACTGTCTAATAAATGGACTTTTTCCCCACTTGAACGTTTAGCTGTTCATCATAGAAAAACAATGTGGTCATGGAAAAAAAAAAATACCGAATTTAAAGTAATCCGTCGAGAACACGATGGTGAAATACTCACGATACATCCATCCCTTCTTCAGCAGATGATATTCATGCTCATGGTGTTCATGTTCATATCCTGTTCATATCTTGTTCATGATATTAATATTTATGATGATATTCATGATAGTTTCAACCTCCCTCTGTATTTGTGATATCGCTTCGTAAAAAAAAAAAAAAAAAAAAAAAAAAAAAAAAAAAAAAAAAAAAAAAAAAAACAAGTTACTTCGTCTGACCATCATCACTGCATTCATCTGCAAGATCTTCAAGCAAGTCTTTTTAAGAGACCTCAAAGAAATATATTACACCCCTCCATATCAGTTTGACTTTAAGCCTGAATCTAGATGTGCTGAAGCCTTGGCTGTAATCGATAATATTTCGATCGAGATTGATTCTTCTAGAAAAGCCTTGTCTTTGCGGACACAACCTTTAACACACCTTAGACTCTCTTCTCCGCCACGATTCGGAAAGCTACAACATGTAGTGTAAATCTTACAGTCATTTGTTCTCTTAATACTCGAATCTTTACAAACAGAAATTCTTTCAAATTTAACCAATTAAATTTACTGATTTGTTTTCCCGGTTCAATGTGGCACAACGACTAAAATGTGAAACTGCCCTAAGAACTTCATTATTTGAAATACCCAAAAGATGAATCTTCAGGAATCACTGTTTTTAGATATGGATGAACTCAAGATGAATCCAAGGGGGGGCAGGGGAGGACAGTTAAAGATATATTGCGTTGATTGTTTTTTCTCAGGGAAACTCAGGGATCATCTCTAATCAGGTTACCATACTGTTCAAACACGATCACCACAACCATCAATTATTTCTAATGTCGTCAGCTGACCCGGGTTCTCATTCATGAATAAGCAAAAAGCAGTAGCAGGTAAAAATAGAAAAGAAAAGACATCAGATTGATCAAATGATGTATAAATAGAGCGCAGTTTGTTAAATGAAAGATAAAATAATAGCCTTTTGTTAAAAAAGAAAAAAATACCAAACAAAAGAAAGAGAACTCATTTCGTCGAAAAAAAAAGTTACTCAGATAATGTTAATTTTCATAATTGAAAAAAATCAAGTTTTGTGCAATAAAATCTTGTTAAAATTAAAAAAAAAAACTCCATTCATGTAAGCTTCAATAATTCTATTGAAAAAGATTTGCAAAATAAAACTAACAACAACTCACCGCAGCACCAAGCCGCCTTAGGCCAACGTAACTACGCACGTTGCTGCTCCATCCCAGTCTATTCAAAGCCTCCCTCTTTACACCCTCCCAGGAAGTTCCTATTTCCCTCAAATCTTTCTTTATAACACCCTGCCACGTTAACAGTTAGCGACCTTCATTCCGTTTAGCCCTAGACGTTTCACTGGAAAGGACAATCTTTGACAATCTATCATACTTCATCCGCAGAATGTGTCCTAGCCATCTCAGCCTTTCTCTCATTATAGCCTTAAAAAGTGGGATTAAACCATACTTTTCATATAGCCTATGGTTGTAAATACGGTCAGTCAACCGTATACTCGGAACAATTCGTAGGCATTTTCTCTAGAAAATATCTAGCAAATCTTTATCTGCTTCTCAGAGCACCCACGCTTCAAAGCCATACTTGACAATTGTCGTAACTGCTTCCAATATTCTAATCTTGGTTTGCACACTTATCTTCCTGTTCTTCCATACTTTTTTTAACTGTGAAAAACACCATGAGCCTTGGTTATTCTACTGTTAACATCTTCACTGCTCCCACCGTCTTTACTAATAATACTACCAAGGTAAGTGAAGTTGTCCACCTGATTTGCAAAATTAAAGATTATTTGCGAAATAAAAGATAAAATGAAAGCCTTTCGTTTGACGATAAAAAAGAAAAAATAAAGAGGAAGAAAGGTAAAGCAAAAGAAAACCTTTTATCAAGTAAAAGACTTTTTAATCGCGTTCTTCTTGATATTGGACAAAAAGAAAAAGCAGATTTTTTATAGTTTAAATTCGGCAGCATCTTCTATATGATAGTTGTAGAGCGGTTTACATGAATACAGGCTAAAAAAAAATAATTAAAATAATAATTAAAAAACACAGGTAAAGATTGTTTGTCAAATGATTGTCAGGAGCAGCTAATTTATTCAAAACATGATAGATGACAAAAAAAAGCAAAAAAAAGAAAAGAAAACCCTGTGCATGATGACCAAAAACCAACGAAAAAGGGCGAATAATAACAAAAACCGTTACGTTAAGTAAAAATTATTTTAAATGATATTTTTCTTTACGCTCGATAATAAAAAATCATGAAAAGTTCTCGATGTGAGTGATATAGAGCGGATAAAAAAAAGTAATAAAAAAAAGTTCCACCGACTTAAATTAGTATAGGCTGGCATACTTAAAAAAAAATACTGAATAGAAAATTATATTTTTGGAATAAAATCACATTAAGTTTCTTTGCTGTGTGCTGTTGGACTAAATTTTTAAGTTAAACATAAGTTACTGATATTGACAAAACAGTGCTCCTGGAAAGCTACTTAAACCGAAAAATTTAAATGAAAAAGCGAGTTGTCTATTGAAGCAACTAATAGTGATTTTGTTGCTGATTTAGTGATTTTTCTCAAGAAGTCTGTCTTCTTTGTGCTGATTTCATGATTTATTTTTCAAGAATCTAGTGAATTTTTTTCACTGGGTGGCAACCCTGAGCTTTTTAATCAAATATACGTGTCTCAGTCTGATCTATCATTAACCTGACCTAAACCTAATTAACCTGACCTAAATTAACATAATCTAGCCAAACCTAACTTTAATTATTACCAACATAGCTTACATAACTCAGAAAAGGCTGATTTGCACAGCTAATTGAATCCAAGCAGAGAAAAAGGAATTCGGATATTTACCCGTGAATGTCTACATTAAACATATTTCGGAAACTCATGGTACCACAACTACTACTAGTAACAACTCACCGCAGCACCAAGCTGCCTGAGACCAACATAGCTACAGACGTTCCTCCCCCACCCCAGTCTACTCAAAGCTTCCCTTTTTACACCCTCACATTTCCTTTAAATCTTTCTTTATGACATCCTTCCACCCCAGACGGGGACGACCTGCTTTCCGTTTAACCCAAAACAGTTGGCCGAAAAGAACAATCTTTTGCAATCTGACATCCTTCATCCGCATAACGTGCCTTAGCCATCTTAACCTTTCTTTCATTATAGCCCTAGAAAGCGGAATTGAACCAAATTTATTGTACACCAACTGTTTGAAATACGGCTGGTCAGCCGGGTACCCAGAACAATCCGCTTTTCGGAATTTCATATATTCAGAATACTTTTCATATAGCCTATTGTTGTAAATACGGTCAGTCAACAAGGTACTCAGAACAATTCGTAGGCATTTTCTCTAGAAAATATCTAACAAATCTTTATCTCCTTTTCGAAGCACACACGCTTCAGAGCCATACTTGACCACTGGCATCACTATACCTTCCAATATTCTAATCTTGGTTTGCATACTTATCTTCCTATTGATCCAAACTTTTTTTAATTGTGAAAAAACACCTTGAGCCTTGGCTATTCTCCTTTAGCATCTTCACAGCTCCCACCGTCTTTACTAATAATACTACCAAGGTAAATAAAGCTGCTCACCTGATCAATTTTTTCGTTACCAAACGTCACTTTTCATCTTCGCTTATTCCTAGCCTTAGTGACTTAGTCTTCTTAACTTTAAATTTCAAACCTATTCTAGCAACCTGAACTCGTAAACCTCTAAAAGTTCTTTCATTTTGCTCACACTTTCATCTAGGATGTTTAAATCACCAGCATATTATAAGTCCAAGAGAGTTTGTTTTCCTCTTTGAATCAGTGGTCTGCAACTGTCTTTCCTGTGCTCCTTATGACAAAGTCCATCAAAATGGTCCACATAAAGGGGGATAGAAAACAACCCTGATTAACTCACGATTTAATACAAAACCAGCTGCTAACCTCCTTTCCTAACTTAACTGCAGCAGTGTTATTTTAGCACATAACACTAATCACTTTGATGTATTTGTCCAGTATACCATACAAGGATAAAACCTTTGCTAAACCTCTTCAATCAACAGAATCGAACGTTTGCTTATAATCTATAAAACTGAGGACCAAAGGTGTTTGACAACGCTGGGACTTCTCAATTGTTAACCTAAGAGTGAAAATTTGGTCGACACATCCTCTACTTTTTCTAAAACCGCACTGTTCTTCTCTTAGAACTTTGTCTTAGAACATCTTTCAGTCTAAAAAGCATAATGTTACTAAGTAATTTGCTACCTACAGAGACCGGACTAATGCTTCGATAATTACGACACACAATCTTATCACCTTCCTTATACAGCAGCTTAATTAAGGGTTTCCTAAAATCATTAGGTACTTCCCCTTTTTTTCAAAAATCATATTCATAATTTCAGTAACTTATTTCTAACCTCAAAACCACAATATTTAAGAAACCCATTTACCACACTATCAGCACCTGGAGCCTTATCTTTTTTAATCCTTTTAGTAACAAATCTTACTTCACATCTAAGGTATCACAAACTTTTTCGCTTTCCTCTATATCTTTTCCTACAACTGTGTCTCGTTCTGGCACATTCTCAAAATGTTCCGTCCGTTCGATCTTTAACTCTTTCCTTATCACTAATTGTGGCCCCATTCCTATCTTTAACTGGGAGAAGTCCAGATTGACTGCTACCTCTCAATTTATTAACAAGCCAGTACAATATTTTACTATTATGCTGTCTAGCTGCATCTTCCAGAACCTCGGCAACTTTATCCATGGCCTCCGCTTCACACCTCCTTAGTTACATATTTTAATGCTTTCTTAACTTTCTTTGCATTCTTTCTTTTATAGGATCAATCACTTAGATAATTCTTGTACAAACCGCTTCTCCTCTCCATTAAACATAAGGCTTTTTCACTAATATTCCTGGCTGCAGTCTTAACTTTCTTCCCTAAGACACCATCAGTAACTTCACAAATTATTTTTCTATAACTATTTCAGCCATCTTCCACATTGTCAAATTTTAAACTCTCAATCTTAGTATTCAACTGTTCCTGGAAAAGTTCTCCCAAGTTCTCATCATGGAGTCTACAAACATCATAACATCCCGGGAGGTGGGTACCCTTCAGAAATTTCTACTTTAAATTAAACCTTGACACTAGGAGATGGTGATCTTTACTTTTAACATCAATAGCAGCACTCCTTTATACCCTAATACCTTATATTGATCCTGCCAGTCTTCATTTTACTACAACATAATCTATAAGGTTTGCTCTACCATCACGTGAATACCATCTCAACTTATGGGCCATTTTATGACCAAACACCGTACTGGTTAGATATATGATAGTAAAAACGCTTAAGTTAATGTAAGTTTCCTCAATTCTTGAAAATAAGGATCCTTAATAAGAATTCCGTTTTGTCCGGTGAAATTTTGGTAACTTCATCACTATAAGCGCTATATTTTCAATGAAAAGAGAAATCAGAGCAACTTACCTTAATATAGGCTTCAATAATTGCGGCACCAGAAGTTTCACTCGACAGCTTATGAACACGCTTCAAGAAAATAGTGAGGTGACAAAGGAACCTCAAAGTATTTCGATCAATCTCTCTCCTATCATTATCAAGCCAAAGTTCTGCCTGTTCAATAAGACCATCACAATCATCAAGTATTATACATTTTTGGATAACATTAATCGGTCGCATTTTATCTGTCATTCCTTTTGAGCTGGAGAAAGCTTCCACAGAATCAAAAATCGCTTCCAGGTCCCATCTATTTTAAGAAAGAGAGACTATTATTTGTGCTTGAATGAAAGATAAACACATAAGAGGTTCAATAAAAAGAAAAAAGAAAAAATAGCGTTTTACCTTCTTTCTCTGACAGTTATTTTTAAAAGTAACCCTGAGCGATGAACCAAACAAACAAAAAATAAGCCATTGGGACCTTGGACTCATTAATCGTTTAAGAACTTTAATTGAACGTTTACAAAATAATTTTGAAATTAATATCATAAAAAAGATGTTAGTTCTCTTTCTATAAAACATTTTTAGTCAGATTTTCTTATGCAGAGCCAAAAATAAAATAGGAAAATAAGTTAGTTTAATATTTTTGTTTGAGTAATGGATAAAAACACCCAGGATCAACAGAGACGTCAGGCATCAATAAGTAGGTTTCTGAAATTACGTTTTATTTTATTTCTTATCTGAAAAGATATTTTTCTGACATTTCTCGGTTCTTCATTCCTTTAGAACTGGAGAAAGCTTCCAAGGAGTCGAAAATGGCTTCCATTTTCCATGTATTTTAAGAAAATGAAGTTACTATTTGTGTTAAAATTAAGGGTAAATAAAGCTAGGGTAAATTGGGTAAATTGGTAAATAGTAAATAAGGGTAAATTGAGCTAGGGGCTTAACAAAGAGATCTCCAAGATAGCGCAATACCTTATTTCTCTTACAGTAGCTTTTTAAAAGTAACCTTAAGTGATTGATCTGAAGAACAAGCAGGAATAAACATACCATTTGTATTTTTGACTCGTTTAACGTTCAAAGTCTTAAAATAGCATTAAAACATTATCTTTTAAATTAATATCACAAAAAAAACTCTAACTTCTGTCAGAATTTTCTTCAGGATTTTCACGTAGAGTCAAAATTAAGGCTGGAAAATCAAGTAAGCTATTACTAGCCTGTGAATAAGCACAATAGCTCATCAGTAGAGGTCTCTGAAATGACGTTTTATTCTGGAAATGATATCTGAACCAGACGTTTTATTCTATTTTTCTGTCGACTGTTTTTCAATACTAACCTTTTATAATTATTACGTTCTTACAATATTATACGTTTATTATGTTTATATATTACAATATATAGATAATACGTATTACAATATAATACGTTTATTACAATATTAGCGTTTATATTTGAAATGACGTCTCAACCTGACGTTTTATTTTATTTCTCTGACGATTGTTTTTCAATATTAAACTTAGAAATCTTAACACTGACACAACAACATTAATATCGTTTTCTAATCTAACGTTAAACGGAAATTTCTATTCCTATCATTTACTCTCCGAATTTTTTTTCAGAATTCACGTGAGCGAAAAAGGAGCCAGATTTCAGTCTTAGAAACGTCATTTTTACCAAGTACTAGCTGTACGAAATAATGTGGTTCGATATCAATTCTATACCCATTGTTAAAGAAAGGTTAAAATGGCCAGGCCAGGTCTTAAAAGACCAGTATTAAATACTACTGGTATTTAAGGGTTATACCAATAATGTATACTTAATGCAAAGGACATTTCAAAAAGCTCTCATATATTAATTTTGCCACATCTGGCTCTATGTTCACACAGTTACGTATCACTCTGTCAATAAAGACCTCAGGCCGAGGCGTACCCAGGGGGGCCTAGGGGCCCTCCGTATGGTAAAGTTCAAAGTTTTCTTAAATTTCTCAACCCTTCTTGTTCAAATTATAGTTAAAACGTTATTATTACTGCCATCCCCATTTTTTTAGCATCCCACCCCACACACAAAAATGTGTGTATGTGCTATCCTCTTGCGTAGCGGATGTGAACAAGCATAATTAATCAGGTCATATCTACTGCTTGTATCCCCTAGCCATGGATGGATCCATACACGGCAGGCATGGAAATATGAGATTGAGAACAAAACAAAGTGGGGGGGGAGGGGACTTGGCATTAACAGCAACGTAACAAATTATTACTTTACGGAGAAGAGCTGAAATGAAAAACCTGAAATGTTCATTCGCTCAGCGGAGAACAAAAACATAAGTTGTCAGCTTCTTTTGGAGAAAAAAAGAGAAATAACAATAAAAGTTTTTGTGATATAAAGAAACAATAAAGGAGAAAATGGAGAAATAATAATAAAAGTATCTGCGATAAAAAGAAACAATAAAAGGAGAAAGGGGAGAAATAACAATAAAAGTATCTGCAATAAAACGAAACAATAAAAGGAGAAATTACCACAAAAGTATCTGCGATAGAACAATAAAAGACGTGCATCTCTCTAATTAAGACTATGTAAATGGAATAAAACATGAAAATTATATGGAAAGAAACAAACTAAGGGAGACTTTAACTTTTCCTGTAGCGAAAATTAGGACCTGAATGTGCAATTTTTCTTTAGTATTTTGAGACCCGCCTCCTCAATCCAAGACCATTTCAAATCTCGGAAAAACCTAGTCTATCATTTATTAAACATAGTTTTAATGTGAATAGATAAAATTGGCACCCCCTGTATATTTGAAATAGCTATCTACGCCTCAACATGGCAGCATGCATAGAATTTGTCTTTGGTAGCAGCTGAAAAGAATGTCTTCAAAAGTGACCCATAAAAACGCACAAAGAGAAATCAAAAGTGAGCCAAAAACAGCACAAAGAGAAATCAAAAGTGACCAAAAAACAGCACAAAGAGAAATCAAAAGTAGAATACTGATTGTAGCACATTTTAATTACTCAATTATACTTTTATAATTAGAGCCGATGTGTATAAAAAAAAATACTAAAAAAAAACTAGGATTTGATAGCAATTAATGCATCAGTTTTACGATTATATTCCTTATTGATGCTAATTCTAAATTCGATGGTCGCTTTTCTGACAATACACCCCATCCCTCTTACTGTACTAACTGTCTTTAACTGTACTAACGTACAATTCCTATTTCACCGATTCAACCGATCAGATTTCCACTCGCTGCCGTCATTTGGTACATCTTCTTCATGTTCGGACAGATAAAACAATTTGGTGGTAGGGGCATTTTCGATTGAAGCAAACCTTTGTAGACGTACCAAAAACAGTGAAGACCTCAAACATAAACAGAAAATTGTGTTTGGTCTGTTCTAAAGTTAGATTCTTTCCTCTTTTTTCCTTTTTTTACTCTTACACTTTTTTTGTCACCTCGAAAATTACTTTTTATTATATGTTAATGTAGTATCGTTTTGTGTAAATATACCACTTGAGAACTAAGCCGGCCTGTGAAAGGGAGATAGAAAGCTAGCTGAGGTAGAATTAGAGGGATGGATTATAGTTGGGGTTCCCCAATTCTGATGTCACCGAGAACTTCTAACTTTCACGTAGAACTTAAAGAATACCTTTAGATTTGAACAAAAATTCCTTTCGAGTCTATTTTAGATCTATATTGTTCCTTCATTTTCTCTTCTTTTTCCACACTTTTCCTCTCTCTTATTTTGTTTACCTTGACAATTATTTTCTAATATATGCTAGTATAGTATCGTTTTATTCAAATATGCCATTTGAGATGTTAGCGAGCCCTTGAAAAGGAGGTAAAAAGCTTACTAAGGTAGAATTGGGAAGTAGATTGGTATTGGGAATACTACTAACTACTACTAACAACTCACTGCAGCATCAAGCAACTGAGGCCAACACAGCTACGCTTGGTCCTCCTATATCCCAATCAATTCAACGTATCCCTCTTTACACCCTCCCAGGGAGTTCCATTGCCTTTAAATATTTCATTTAATATTTGCCACTGAAAAAGCTCAGTTTGTCCTACTCTGCCGAACCGACTTGTGACGTTGCTAAACAGATCTTATGAATGAATTGGTAAGAATTTTGAGAATTTTTCAGAGTAGCTGACATTTTGGGCTGGTAACGTGGCTTAAATTGAGTAAGTTTTACTAATTCAGCTTGTCAAAAGGAAGATGCATGAAGTGGCAGCTATGAGTCATGTTAAAATATTAGCTTGATTTTCGAACTGAAAATACAAATTGTACTGAAAAATATGATGAGGGTTCAATAAAATAACACAAAATGTGTAAATTTGAAAGAAACAATCGTTAAATCACCCGGTATTACCCAAAAATTCTACAAAACATTTCAGAAAAAGAGTCGCCTAAATAGATGTACTATTTGAATATTTTAAACTGGAATGAAAAGATGTAATAGGCCAAAATAAAAGCTAAATTAAAAAGAACTATATTCAATCTTCAAAAATAGCCAAAATATCGGCCAAAAATTTTGACAAAAATTGAATCACATTTTTCTTTAACGTAAAAACTGTTTATGATGCGATACTGATGTCAAAACACTTCTGATATATACGTATATTGCTAGACTAGTCTCAAATGGATTTCGTAGATATATTCGAAGACCACACTGCCTTTCCATGACGAAAGTAAAACAGTTCAAAATAGGGATGATACCTTTTTATTGACAGTGAATAGATATAAAATTATTTAACTGGATATTTCGAACACATATACAGTGTTCATCATCAGCAGTAAAACTAAAAGACATGAATAAAAGTAAACATGTCTTTATTATTCATGTCTTTTGGTTTTACTTCTCAATTATTCACGTCTTTTAGTTTTACTGCTGATGATGAACACTGTATATGTGTTCGAAATATCCTGTTGAATAATTTTATACCTATTCACTGTCAATAAAAAGGTATCATCCCTATTTTGAACTGTTTTACTTTCATATGGATTACAGACAATTTTGACCTTCCCATTTGACAGTCTTTCGCAACAAGGAAATTATATAACTAATCCTCTTCCAGTAATAACATGGATATGTTCAAAACCATTACGGCTAGACTGGTGGGTACAAAAAGGTATATGAGCACGTTATAGTCAGGCGTTCAAACCCCACACCTGACAAAATTTTATGTCAGGCTGGCAGAGTGGTTGCAGCACCAGGCAAAAAGCAGCCTTTTGAAATCCGGACAAGACAGAATAAAATCACCAAATATTCAGCAAAAAAATAAGTTTTAAATATTTTCAATTCTATAGCATATTTGAGTTCTACAGGAAGAAACATAACTTTAATAAACATACTGCTTAGATACTTGAAATAAGCGTAAAAAGTTGTATCAGACACATAAGAAAACCAACTAAAAAGAGCTATATTAAATTCAAAAAAGAAAGAATCGGAAAAAAAAATTTCGACTGCAAATACTTTTTACATAAAAACAATACGCGATGAGATTTACCTTCGTATTGCAACACCAGCCCCAATCTACATTTAAAATATAGCTAGAAAAAAGAAACAATAACATAGTAACATAACTCACCTAAATATAAATAAGTTTATATAAATCTGAACCAGAAACTGAAAAAGGATATTTAAAGATTGAAAAAGATAAATGCTTTTATGGATCAGCAATTTCTTCTTTTAAATTTGTCAGGTACTTACTCAGTTTTCAGATAACCTTCAGGCAAATCTTCTACTTTAGCGAAAAACCGCGTGGTTGTTTCATATTTTCTAACAAATTTTTCAATTCCTTGATCAACAAAAACTTTCAAGTGACTCCAAAGTATATCCATCCAGTCACTTGCAACATCCAACATTGATTTTAAATGTCCACAAAACGGGGCAAGAGACCCTCGCTCATATGGCGATATCTTTGTTTGTTCACAAAACGACCAGGCTATCTTCTTCCAAAGGCTACGCCTTGGATTCCCCTCGACAGGTTTACGTTCTACAGAGTACTCAAAATGTCCCTCAGAATCAAAATTAGGATCATGAAATGGATACCATCCAACTAAGCGTACTGCTAACTGAGGAAAGCCTAAAAAGAATTGTTATTGATTTAAATTTTGCTGTTAAAACTATGGGAACCAACATATGGAGGTTCGTCTCTGAAAACAAAAACGCTATCTAGAATAACCAAATAAAATCAAAAGACACAAGTTCATGCGTGGTAAATTCCTGCAATTTTACGGTTTCAACGTATGACGACAGATATTCACCTTTATCCTTCTATCAAAGCTCATTTATGAAATTTGCTAAGCATTTTTGGGGGAATTCAAAATTGAAAAATATATTGAAAGCATGAAAAACAGGCCAAATAGGAAACGTTAATATTTTTAAAGCAAGTTTAGATAACTTTACAAGAAATAGGTCTAAGTAAATGGAAAGACTAGAAACTAATGTGTCTAATGATAAAGGATGTTATCTTTTCAGCCTTGGTCGCAGCTGTAGGCTTGTCAAATAATGACGTATTTCACAGGAAACATAAACCTTAATCCATTTCCTCTTTAACTTTCGTTTTACATTGGACCGAAGATGATATAAAGTCATTTTGGTCAAAAGGGTACAAGTAGTAAATTTATGTATTATAGTTTGTCTATCTGATCCATTCCTACTGACCATTTATAATCAATCAATTATTATAATTTATTGAAACTCAGCTTTAAACAAAAGAATTTGTCTGCTTAAAAAGAAAAATCTCAAGGATATAAACAAACTTAGAAGTTTCATTAGAATTCAATAAATCAAATTAAGACTGTTTTAAATACTTCTAATTCCACTGAGTAACACTTCAATCTTTTGCTATTGTGTATTCCCAGTATCCCTTGGGATCACAAGTAAGGTTACGAAATATATATAATCCAACTAATCATACATAGAATTGGGGGATACCTGCGAAAACTGCAAGAAATCAATTGTTTCTTAAATGGTCATTGTAAAGATTGTAGAAACCTAATAACAGGAATATCCGGTTTCTGATTGTCCTTGTGAGAAATAGGCAGCTAACACCATCTCTCATTATCTAAGAAAACAATTTAGTTTATTTCACAAATTCAAATAAGAATGTTAATGGAAACTACTTTCTTATTATTTTTCTTTCTTTGTTTTAGATGTTGCAAGGTTTTGCCTTTGTTTTGAAATTTATTGAACTTCATTATATAAACAATATAAACTTTACAGACTATTAATATAAATACTTTATAAAACTTGAAACTATTTTAAACTATATATTTGTTGTATAAATATTATAAGCCTAATAAGTTTATCTAATTAACTTTTGTTTTCTTAGGATTGACCTTTATAGACATAAGGGCACGAAAAATTTATTGGACCGGATAATTTAACGAGGAACAGTTTATAAAACTAAAGAACCAGTCTACTTTAAGAGAGTGTTAGTTTGGATCTAAATCAACTTGGATCTTTAATTAAATTTCAAATTGTAACCACCTAGATAGTTTTGAATCCTTTTTAATGTCTAATGTAGCCTTATCAAACTATCAGGATTCCCTCTCACCAACCTTAGCTGATTTTTGAGTTACAAAAGCATTAAAAATAAGAAGAACTAATAATAAAATATTGTCCTCAAGAATGAAAAAAAAAACCTCACAAAGAGACTTAGACCTAAAAAGTTGAAACACTGATTGTAGCACATTCTAATTACTTAATTATTGTTTAGTCATTACAGCCGATGCCTGTCGAAAAACTACTAACGTTTTTAGTAGCTAATGTTTTCTAATGTTATTAGAAAACATAAGCTCCGCCAAGTAAGCAGCTTGGCGGAGTTAAGTAGTATTGGTTACTATGAAAATTTTGGGAAGTTTAATTTAGAAAACTCATTGTTTTTTGCTTTTTTTTACTTTAACATTGACTGTTATCTTGTACAGTCACGAAATATAATTTTTTTATATACAAAAACTTATTTGATTTGGTGTATTTGAACGCCAAATCAAATACTACATTCAAACACTTGTTGCCGTCAAACAACCAATACTCTTTCTTAGGAGTCAATAGGTCCAATGGCTATGCTATAGAGAAAGTGATTTGTCAAATCAGAAATTGGGATATGAAAGATATTAGGCTTCAAAAATATGAATTTAACAAGAGAGCAAAAAATGTTAAACAAAAAACATCCTAAGGGTTTTTTTTACTATTAGTTTCTTTAGTTAGGCTTCAAGGACACGGAACCAAGAATCTTGATCTCTATCCCTATTTTCATCCCTATTTTGAACTGTTTTACTTTCATAACCTGTACACCCATCTTGTCCGAGATAATACTGTTAATACACGATTTTATATCAGCACCCGGAGCTTGTTTGACACCACTTTGTTATCTGTTTTCGGAGCTAAAATCTTTGTTATTATTAGGTCTCTTTCTTTGTTATCTAATGTTATTGTTTAATCATTACAACCGATGCCTCTCAAAAAACTACTAACCATGCTAATGTTTTCTACATGCTCGGGCAGAAAAAACAATTTGCGGGTTTAGGGTATTTTTGGTCGAAGCAAAAATTTGAAGTGCCAAAAACATTAAAATCATTTGGGTATACGAAATCACCCAGAAATGAAAGCAAAAAATGATAATTTCTCCGGGGCTTGTACCACGCCATCTTCGGGCTTGTTTTAATTCAAAAAGATTTACTTCCGCGATGTACTGTACTTCTTGTTTTGACCTGACCCTTTTTTAGGAGTTATGGGCTATTGTATTTTTTAGTATTGGGCGTGATGGTCTCTTATTAGGTTGCTAGCTACCGCTCCAATCCAGATTATATTATCTTGTCGAAAGATAAGGGTGTATATATACTGCATTCACTTAATAAGTCTTATATGGTTACTATTGACGTCGTTTATCAAGCTTGTAAACGAAAATGCAGTGTTTTTTTTTGTAAAAACATTCTATCTAAATTTTTTTATTATTGTTATAAAAGGCAATAGATGTAGCAACTTTCTTTAAAATGAGCCATTAAACAGCTTTCTATGATGCTCCAATGCCCTGCTATTTGAGGAGAACAGACGGAAAAAAAGATGCCGTTTATACAGATATCGTAGTTCAAGCAACTTATCTTGTTTTCAAGCCAATAGATTTTCCTCGGCATTCAAGCCAAGGGACGGTAAGTTTCCTACATAGAAGTTTCGGACAAGGTGGTTCTAATAGTGCACTTCTTGTTTGGATCTGACATTATTTCTAGGAGTTACGGGGTATTACATTCCTTAGTATTGGACGTGATTGCTGTTGCTATTACTCTAACTAGGTTGCTATCTCCGCTGCAACCCGAAAAATAACAAACAGGAAAAAACCTACGACTTTTTCTTAGTTTGAATAGAAAGAGACGAACCTCAGAGAATCAAGCACCTAAGGAAGTCAAATATGGCACCATACCTTAGAAACTTTACCGATGATAATAATGCCCCTAAGCTAAAGCTAGTACTATAAATATTACAGTAACTATGAGCTGGCGTTCACTCTTTATTATAATTACTTGGTTGCACGCTACCGCTGCAACCCGGGTGATGCTTTTCTATAATTTTGATCATTGTGATTAACGCTCCTTGCTCTTTTGTTTGGCTCTCTCAATTTTTACTCCCCGATACGCCTAGTCTGTCAAATATCTTTGCTTTTCTCGTTTCAGAATGACATCTCCATTTTTTGTGTAGTACTGTTTTTTTAAAGTAGATATTTGGATTGCTCAGTTTTGATATTTTTTTTCTCTATTTTCTTTATATTTAGCTAGGCTGAGAAGATACCATGGTACTGACTAAGCTACGTACTCTAACACCCACTTATATAGTAATGATGACGTCACAACATACCGATGTCATTAGAGTAATATAGCATTTTTTTCTATTTACATCATATATGGTTCTAATAAAACTATGAATACATTCACTATCTAGTACATGAAGATGCAGTTCTTTGTAAAAAAAAAAAAAATATTGATGTTATTTTTAATATTTTTTGTTAATTACAAAAGTACGAATATGTTACAAATCCCTGATGTTAATAACATATGCTACTAACAGTGTTATAGAAAAATGCAGTTTTTCGTAAAAAATTGTCTTTATTTTGAATTTTTTTTTTTTATTACAAAAGGTTTTCATCACACTAATTTCCTTTCTCATTAAACAGTTCTCTACGATATTCCAGTACCCTACTATCTGAGGAAGAAAAAAAAAAGATGCTGTCGATGCCAGAATATCGTAGTTCAAGGCAACTTATCTTGTTTCTCCAGCCAATACACTTTCCTCGTTATTCAAGCCAGGGATTATGGACAAGGCGCGGTTCTAATAGTGTACTTCTTGTTTTGATCTGTCACTATTTTTGGAAGTTATGGGCTATTACATTTCTTAGTATTGGGCGTGATTGTGTCTAACTAGGTTACTAGCTACCGCTTTTATACACAAGCGTTAGTTAAATTCATTGGGACCCTTCAACGTTTTATGTATTCATTATGGAGCCCTCCACTTTCCTAAAGAAGGATCCTAGTGATCATGGTTGTGATCTAAGGGATCTAAATTTGCAATATTTGAAATCACTCAGTGATGTGACGCAAAAATTATGCTAATTATGCATTCAAAAAAATCTCAAAAGATATATTACATGTAAAATTGCTCAATTTAAAGCCAGAAAGAATTTTTGTGACACAGATAGTTGATATGAAAAATGGTTACTATAAATTGAATTGTAAATGAATTTTTATGATGATTCTAAATAAGGTTTAACTTCAAAACTTCTTCATAATTTGTTCAAGTCTATTAACATTGACTTATATCAAGAAATGAGTTCTGCAAGTGATCTTCCTAAATATGAGTTGTACAGTCCTCCAAGCTATCAAGAGGCAACGAAACATTTTGTCATTGATTGTGACTCTGTTATTGACGTAGAAGAAGTACTGACGCAGAGTATTGACGCAGAAGAAGGAGTCAAACAACGCGTTTTGTCAGTTATAAATAGACACAAAGGTGCTATTTCCTGTGCTTTTATATTTTTATATTTTATATTTTATATTTTTTTCCTGTGCTGTATATTTTTTAAGGTTTTCAAATTACATTAATCTATTGTCAAAATATTTCGAAATATTTATGCAATTCCCAGTTTTTACATTTATACCCTCAACACAAAAATTCATACAACTTATTTTTATATATATAGAAGATATAATCTGGCGTAACAGACAAAGTGTAACAGACATAACCCACAGACAACTTATTTTTATATATATAGATATATAAAAATAAGTTGTTTGTCTGTGGGTCTGTCGAGTGACGTCATGTCATCATGTCGTCATGAAGTTAGTTGTCGTTATGTTTGTAATGACGATGACATCATTAAAAGTATTTAAGAAAATCGTTCAAAGACAAATTTTTAATTGTAAGAAGATCGTGGACGGAAAAATGTTTAATTGTAAAATGACCGAAGAACCTACAATGGCAACAGCCGAGGAAGCTGCTCAAAGAGTCTATGCCAAAAAACTTGCGGCTGATAGAGAAAGTAAGAAAAGAAAGCGTGCCGAGGAATCACAAGAACAGCAAGAAAACAGGCAAGCGGCTAAAGATAGCAAAACCGCGCGGTTAGATGAAAATCCACCTGGTCAGCGAGAGTCAAAACATATCAAAACTGAAAATGATAGCGATGATGATTGGGTTTGGGATTTTGACTTGGATAAGGTCATCAATGCCTACCAGATTTTAGTTAAAAAAACAAAGGTTCGGCGATATGTATTTCATAGTGACGCTGAAAAATAAAGAAGAAAAAGAAAACTGAAAAAAAAAAGTTAAAAAAAAAACTAAAAAAACTTAAAAGAAAAAACACTCAAAGAGAAATTACAGACCGGGACACAAATGACGACCGGGACAGAGGGAATATAAATGACGACCGGGACACTCAAAGAGAAATTACAGACTAGGAAACCGGGACACAAATGAGGACCGGGATACAGGGAATATAAATGACGACCAGGACACAGGTATTTAAGAATATCGTTCAAAGACAAATTTTTAATAGTAAGAAGATCGTTGAAAGAGAAATTTCTAATTGTAAAATGACTGAAGAACCTACAATGGCAATACCCGAGGAAGCTGCTCAAAACGAATGTATTCAAGCCGAAGTAGCTGAGTTCGTAAAGCGTTATGTTTCATGTTCTAGGTCCGAGAGCCTTCAGGTTTGAACCTTGGCTTTAGCATTAATACGAAAGAAGAAAAAAACTAAAAAAGGTAAAAACTACAAAAAAAAACTAAAAAGAAAATACTAAAAAACTAAAAAAGCTAAAAAACTAAAAAAAAACAAAAAAGGGTAAAAAACTAAAAACTAAAAAAGAAAAAAAACTAAAAAAAAGGTAAAAACTACAAAAAAAAACTAAAAAGAAAAAAAACTAAAAACTAATAAAAAAACTAAAAAAAAAACTAAAAACTGAAAAAGAAAAAAAAACTAAAAAAAGGAAAAAAACTGAAAAATAAAGGAGAAAAAGAAAACTAAAAGCCGGGACACAGGGAATATAAATGACGACCGGGACACTCAAAGAGAAATTACAGACTGGGACACTGGGACACAAATAACGACCGGGAGATATAAATGACGACCGGGACACTCAAAGATAAATTACAGACCGGGACACCGGGACACAAATGACGGCCGGGACACAGGGAATACAAATGACGAACGGGACGCTCAAAGAGAAATTACAGACTGGGACACTGGGACACAAATGACGACCGGGATACTGGGAATATAAATGACGACCGGGACACAGGGAATGTTCGATTAGCAATCACCATCAACAAAGCTCAAGGGCAATCATTAGAATAATGAGGTATAGATCTGAATACGGATTGTTTTTCCCATGGACAATTTTATGTTGCATGTTCAAGAGTCGGTAAACCTGACAATCTATTTATATGCACAGACAATGGGACATCGAAGAATGTTGTATATTCGCAAGTTTTACGTAGTTAAAAACATATATATATATATATATATATATATATATATATATATATATATATATATATATATATATATATATATATATATAACAAAAAGAGAAACCTTTTCTCTTTTATCTATATACATAGGTGGGACACAGGGACACAACTACAATGGCGCGTAACGACTTACGCGCGCGGGGGGGCTTGGGGGTGGCGCGAAGCGCTACCCCAACAGCTGGTATCTATCTATATATATATAAAAATAAATTGTCTGTGGGTCTGTCGAGTGACGTCATGTCATCATGTTTTGCTGTTTTCATGTTTGCTGTTGGGGTGGCGCGAAGCGCCACCCCATCAGCTAGTATATATGTATATGTTTTTAACTACGTAAAACTTTCGAATATACAACATTCTTCGCTGTCCCATTGTCTGTACATATAAATAGATTGTCAGGTTTACCGACTGTTGAACAAGAGATTCACCGGGACGTCTGCATCAGCTCATTCCTGACAATTTCAGTGAAAGCCAAGCACCAGTTTAATTCGTGTTTATTGTTTATAATGTATTGCGCAATGTTATTGAATTCACCAAGAAGTGTTTTTGTTAACTAGTTACTTTTCTTCACTACCACTTGAATAGCATCTATTGCAATAGCGCCCCCTCCTGCTTCCCTATAAAAATACTGTAACTACGCCCCTGATAATGAAAGAATAGTGACAGTTATGTTGATTGCGTTCAGTGATTACAAAGCTTTAGTCAGACAGAAATAACAGATGATCACGTGAAAATTAAATCATAGGGTGGCAATAAGTTGGGAAACAGACTAGAGCTTTTCTCCTTAAATATTTGTAAATGGAAAAGCAGCGTGGTTAAGGAATTATTTACGAAAGTTTTCAAGCTGCCCTAAGAGCCTTAAGCATTAGCCATTAACACGTGTAATATAATAAAAGTTAAAAAAAAAATTGAGAAAGAGTAAAAATAAGACAAGTAACGATAAAAAAATAAAAAAGGATAAAGATCCTCCAGAGCCATTGCTGGCACATAGGGCGTCGAATCGACGTTTCAGTTGCTGTGTGTTGTTTAAAGGGACAAGTAGCAAGCTTGTCGGCCAACCTTGCTGCGGCAGGGATCGAATCCTGGGCCCCATATTCCCAAGGAAGAACATCAATCCACTGTGCTACAACAGGTTAATACAACGATACAACGATATCGTTATACTACAACGATAGCACATCTATCGATGTGCTACAACGATAGAAATTAAAACAGTTATGATAAAAGGCAAAAGAAATTGGAACTTGCCAGCTGCAATCAACAATTCCTTTGCCTGAGTAAGTCTTCCAGTTCGAATTTTCCTAAAAACAGCCATGTTAAGAGAATCAAAAATTTCAACATCTTCGGAATGTAAATATCTCCCTTGTCGCAACGGTGCATCCATATCTAGCTCAGAAACTACGTCCAATGTAGATTTTCCTCTTGATCTCTAGAATAAAAGAAAGAAAAGACTTATTAAGGGTCATTTCTATGATTAAATGAAAATAATATCTAAGTAACGTTAAAAAAGAACATTTAAATAAGAATTGCAATGTTTAAGGTATCGTTGATTTTTTTTTCTCCTACTTCTACTAAATGTAAAATAGCTGCCACCTTTCTAAGAGTAATTTCAAAAGCAGTTTAATGACAAAAATAACTATTAAAATGCATATGAATTATTTTAACAATAGTTAATCATCTAATTCTTAGCCATCTGCTGTCTGCTGTATGGAAAATATTCGTCAAATATTCGAAAATGTACGGAAAAATGTCAATCTTCATCTCAGTCCAAATTAATTCAAGTGGGTAGAGGAATTAGACAAGGAGGAATTATTTCTCCTTATATATTCAATTCTTGTTTAGCTACTGCCCTTAATTCTCTTTCCTGCTCGTTTGTTTCATTATCTCGAAATCTGTCTTACATTGCATATGCTGATGACATTATTCTTCTAAGCCGGTCCAAGTCTAGTCTTGTTTCTAATTTTAATATTTTAATTAACTGTTTAAAAGGTTTGGGCCTTTATATCAGTTTTGAAAAATGTCAATTTTTTGTTGTAAATTGTTTAGAGGATAATGTCAGGGCGACTCTCGATTGCGGCAATGGTGTTATTTTTCAGTCGTCGCCAATAGTCACTTATTTGGGATTACCTTATGCTGCTTCGAAAAGAGATTTCAAACCAGTCCTGGTTCAGCATGTTCAGATGAAACTACGCAAGGCATTTGGTCTTTTAATTCGTTTTCGGGGTCTTTACCGTCGGGACGTCCTTGGTCGTATGTATAGCGCTGTTGCTCTGCCTCACGTATTGTTCCCGTCCCTCCTCTTCCGAAATTTCAGACCTTCTGATCTTTCGCCCATTAAAGTTGCTTATTTTAAATTTTGTAAATTTTTACTTGGTTTCCCCCTTTCTTTTAGTAACACTGAGATTGTTTTAAAGCTTAATGTGAAGGATCATGTAGTCTGTATAAAGAAAAAATATAAAACATTTGAAGATAGGGCGAAAATTAGCCTTTTAGGCCACAGTTTATTTCCGTTTTTTAGTAACAGTTCTGGCTCTTCATGATTTATAGGCTAATCTATTTAGCAAGTGTTTTTTTTTTTTTTTTTTTTTTTTTTTTTTTTTTTTTTTTTTTTTTTTTTTTTTTTTTTTTTTTTTTTTTTAGTGTTGGATCAATATTTGATAGGTTTTGATTGTAAGTGCTATCAGTTGTTTTTTCTTTATATTATATTGTAGCGTACTCCTCATTTTTTGAGGGAAATAAAGAAAATAAATAAATAATAAATAAAAAAATAGTGATATTCTTTATTTTTGAATGGTCCTTCCAGTAAACAATAAAAAAAAAAGCCTTTTCAACTAAAAGCAAGGAGCAACATTAAAACTGAAAACGAAGGGGAATGCCCCCTCTTCAACACCTTGCTATTCACGCTAAAGTTTTTTAGTACTTTTAAAAAAGCTTTTTTAGTACTTATTGTTCTCATTAAATGACCCTTGTGTGTCAGAAGTCATTCTTAAAGAATTGGGACAAAATTCAATGTTTAAAAAGCATAAAAAGCAAAGTGTTGAGGAGGGGGCAATCCCCTTCATATACATAATAATTTCTCTTCGTTTTAAGTTTTAATGCTGCTCCTTATTTTAAGTTCAAAACTATTTTTTCTTCTGAAAAAAAATCACGCAAGGTTTTTTTTATTTAATTTCCGATCTTTTTTAAAATAATGCCCCAGACATCTGGCCCCATTTCCAAAGAGAAATTCCCCTCTGCACGGAAATATTCTCTAGAAAATTTAATCTCGGTGAAAATTACCCCTGAAAATTACCCTTAACAACTCTACTCGTAAAATTGAAACAGAAAAGAGAAACCAAGACATATAAAAATAGTTTTGTTAGGAATCCTGGCAAATTCCCTCAATGTATAATTTCATATGCGTAAACAGTGGGCAAATTTTATAACTTAGACCTTTCCTCTGGAACTAGTGGGGGGGGGCTAAGTTACATTCAAAGGTATGATTATTGACCCGTTCAATTATGATGAACAAAATGGCTATCTCAAAATTTTGACCGGACGATTTTGGAAAAAAAAAGCGGGGTAGGGGACCTAGTTGCACTCCAATCTCTGTGATCACTTAAAAAGCTTACCAGAGCTTTTACTTTCCGTTCGAATGAACTTTCTCACGATATTCAAGAACCACTGGGATAATTCGATCACCCCTAAGAAAAACAAAAAAAAAACGCATCTAGAGCTTTTACTTTCCGTTCGAATGAACCCTCTCACGATATTCTAGAGCAACTGGGTTAATTCAATCACCCCCCCCCCCTAAAAAAATGTGATGTTTCTTCTGGCACAAGATACAAAATTGAAGCATAATTAGCCGATTCTTTTGATATGTCTATTGGTATCAACTCCCAGTTTTTACAGTTTCAGTTAGTGAGCCTGGTCACTCCTTACTCACAGTTCGTTACCACGAACTGTTTGATATACGCTCACTCAGTCCAAGTGTTAAGACTAGGCTGTGGCCGAGGACAGCCATGCCACTTCTGTGTGAAAATTGTACTTGCACAAGCAACAATTTGGAATTGCCCTGTTTCTTTCCTATCCTGCCAGTTCGCTGAAGAAACTGGTAAGGAGGTAAACCTCTTTGATCTTGTACTGGAATGTGCACCTCTGGCCAGATTGATGAATATATTAAACTACGTTTCCAAAAGCTGAGTATAATTCTTGCCTGGGGTCAAAAATGATGGTACTTGATGGATTACTGTTGACAATTGAACACGAGAAAATCAATTAGGTTTTGAAAGCTACTTGGCTCCCCTTTCTGGCATACAATTAAGGAGCAATGCGATTAACTTACAAAACACGTCACTGACATAAACTGAAGATATTTAAGGGCATTTATTATCAGAGATTGAAAGTAAAGTAGTCCCTCTTTTTCTCTTTGTGCATTTTAAAAGAAAAAAATGACTATAAATAATGGATTGGTTTTTCTTGAACAACAGCCCACAGTATGTGAGCTGCGTTTAAGTTATATAGCCAATGTCAAAGAGAACACTGAAAATTAGATTTTATTAAAGAAGACAACCATGATAATTAATCGGTGGCAGAAAAGCAAAATCAATGTGTTGCTGTAGCAACGATTCCTGCAATGTTGCAGCAACTAAGGTGTCTGTAAGATTTTGCATTGCCCTAGTAACGTAAATCTAACTTCAGTTCAATTAAGATTTAAGTTCCAGCTAAATTACGACTATACTAAATAAGTACTGAGTGTTATGAGTGCCAGAGACAGAAGTAGTCACGGTATGGGTATCAGCAGTATAATCATGGTAGGGAAAGGCAGGCTAGGAGTATTCTACAGGGAATAGTCACGCTAGATGCAGTTTTGTTTAAACATATTGACAAAAAAATATACTTTTATGTCAACCAAGGTTGTCGAAGCCTTTTCTCCAAAATATGTCTACAGGCATGGTATTTTTTGAAGAACAGGAAACTTTGACGGAAATCCACGTGAATATTCAAGATATGGGATTTTCAGAGCCCAAAAGCATTAAATCCAGGATACCCATCACAGTGATTGCAGGATGGCCAGCCTCACTCTTATTTTTGGTAATTTCTAGTCTTTTTAAGTTTCATTTGTTTAATTATAAGGATTTCTACTTATTTTAGGTTTTAATATAGTTTTTTTAGGATTTTTTTTATCTGGGGGGGGGTGTTTTTTTTAAATCAATATTCTGGAAAATAAATATATAGAAATTATGCTGCGCAGGGAAAAAATGGTGAATAAAGTAAGGGCCTAAGTAAAGGGGGAGAAACTTAATCCTCTTCTCGCAAAGCCTCATGATTTTAACGATTTTTCCGTGATTTGCCATATTTTTCATACAATTCGTTTATTTATTTCCATTTTTCTCACTCCCACTCTTTAAAAAAGTTCTTGTGTTCCCTCACCAGAAACCTACCTCCAGCTCAACCAGGGTCATTTCCCATCCTTTGCTTCCACAAATCATTAGCTCCGAGTTTTTCTCCGCAAGAAGATTCGACCCTTCTAAAGCCGTCAATTCCAACCAGTCAATAACCAATTGAGCTTGACGGATCTGAGTATCAGACTGTACCAAATGATCAATGATTTCCTTTTCGGAGACATATTCCTTCCGAAGTAAAAGCTGCTCAACAGTATATTCAGGTGATTCCGTTTGCGTTGCAACAAGGAATCTATCACTGTATAAACTACAAACCAATCTCCATGTAAACAGCTCATCACTCAGTTCAACTTCAGTCTGAAAGAAAATTTCTTATTTAGATTTAGTCCTATACTAACTTAGTTTAGCAGTGTCATAATGCCGAACACCGAATGTATTATTTTTCCCCATAGTGATTTCGACAGAAAACTTTACCTCTATTTAAAGACGCAACTTTAAGGTGACGTCACTGTCACGTCTAAAGGTCGTATCTGACATTTTAAAACTTCTGGGATGATTACTGAAAAGCATTTCCAAAAGCCAATTTAAGATTTTGCCCGTTTTCTGAAACCACACACAATCTATATTTTTTCATATAATTGTCTTCAGTCAAGAGACTCTTTTCAGGAATTTTGTGTTGACATTTCTGCAATTACTTTATCGTCTTCAATAAACAAAAATTGTAGATGGCACTTTGTTTTAGTAGTAATTACTTGACTTTCAAAGCTAAAGGAAGACTAGAATTTTTTTCAGAAACAGTAGAAAAACACTGAATTATTTGGAGAAAAGGTTTAGCAGCATGCAAGATGTGTTAACTACAATTGTTCTGTATATTCTAAAGTAAGAGTTGTTTTCTTGATAAGTTTCCTTGTCAAGGGAAAAAATTCTAGGCTTATACCTAGCACGGTAGTAAACATCAGGAAAGTAATAGTACGATTGAACGTTTACTCATCTGCTGATCTTACCTTTTAGAACGAATAGGAAAACTGTCTCGGATCCTTCTTTGGGAAGTGTTAAATCGTCAAATGGACACATTTTGGCTAAGAAAAACGGAAAATTCTTTTTTTTTATCATAATCATTACATTTTACTTACGAGAAAAGTGCTTAACTGTCTAAATCACAGGGCATGAAAAAATCAAAGTAATACAAGATTATAGAGTCTATAATGAAGTTATTATTATCCAGAACAGTTTGCCAAAGTACATACTAGGCGTGATAGAAGCGACGCGTATAAAATGCAAAAATTTCAAGTTACTGCCAAAATTGAAACTGAAATTTATGAGTGTTTTCAAGCTAAAATCATTATATACTGATTTTAATAGTTTTCAAGTTATTTTTTGGAGGGGGGGGTAATATACGTCTCCACATATTTGTGCACAATTGGGGCTAATGAGAAGGAAACAGCCTACAATTATAATAAATTATTTATGTTTGTAAGTAAGTAATTAGTGAGTAATTATTATAACTACTTACTGATACAATTCTCCTAAGAGCGATTCAGTTTACTTTACCCAAAACCCCCTCTTCTATATGTGCAAATGTATAAACCAAATCGTTTGTTTTCGATGTATTTTTTTCGTTTCCTAATATCATCAACGCTGATTATATTTGAATGGTATTAAGTTGAAACAAGAGTCACTTACAGAAATATTCATGAAAATTAAATACCTTGAGCTGCACCTGTGCGCAATGAGATGTAGGGGAAGGGGGGGGTAAATAGTTAAAATGAAGCGCTCTTAGGAATGATGTAAGTATTTTAGGAATATTTTTAATTGTTTTCAGAATTTGTCTATGTTTCTGTCTCAACAGCGCTAATTATGTCGAAGATGGGCTTTGACATCAGGGCAACGTATGACAATTGAATGACTAACTGAACAAAATTGTGCTGGCTCATATTCATAAGCAAAGGAAAATCAATGTAGATGAAGTCATTTTAGTCAGTCAAAATCAAGACAAAAATCAATGACCCAAACTGAACGACAACAAATTAGGTTGAACAACCCCTAGCCTATTACTCAATCCAGAATTTTTCTGTATTTCTGTCTCAACTGTCCTAAATGTGTCGAAGGTGGACTTCGGCATCAGGTCAACGCTAAGACAAAACTGAATGACAGCTAATTAGGTTGGACAACCCTTAGCATATTACTTAATTCTACATAGCAATAGCTTATTAACAATACATTTTCGAGATCTCCAAAAAATACAACTTTACTTCTTCCTATTTTTATTGCTAAAATTAAAGAGATAAAGCACAGATACAACACCCCCAAGATTTCAGAAGCTTACGTTTGTCAGAAGAGCTTATAAGCACCAGAAAACATCCATATAAAATGTTACAAGGAATATAACATACAAGGATGTAGAAATAAATGATATAGAAACAATTAAAACTAGAGCTTGCGTTTAAATGGAAATAGCAGAAAACTTTTTTGTCCATTTCAGAGCATAGCATTGTAGTGGTTGATGTCGATACGATTGAAAAGGATTTTTTTCAAAAACTAGACCCTCCCCCTCCTTCTCCAGCCGAATTGGTTGACAAGAAACTCAGGAACACTGTTGACTCATATGCAGTACAGAATAGAATTAGATGAGCAATAAACAGTGTGTAAAATAAGACAACTAAAGTTTTGGGCATATCTATCGTACTCTTTAGTCCAAATTTTCCGATTAAATTAAATTTTACAATATATATGAGAAGTCATTTCAAAAACTTTACCCCCTTTTCTAAACCTGATTAGCTGAAATGAATGTAATGGGACAATTTTGTTTCCTTTGCAGTACAAAACAGAAGTGTAATCAGAAATAGATTACGGTTTACTGCAAATCAAGACAACTATTGTCTTGGACAGATTCGAAATACTATTTAGCCCAAACTTTTTAGGTAGTTCTTGCTTACTTCTTAAGTAAGTTTTAAGTAATTTCTTCTTAAGCTCTACCTACGCCTACTCACTTCTAGTTTTACTTACTTCCTTAAGTTCTGCATACTTATGATGTTGTTTCGGTATGTCTTTCAAAACACTTCGCAGTTGCTGAACGTGGGGTTCAAGAGCTCTTTCAAAGTGTTGAAGCTGATTAAATATTATGCTACTTTGAAAGTCAGCAGCAATCTCATGGAACACCTTACGAAGGCGGCCAGTATCTAAGAAGAGACAAGTCTTAGTTAGTCCATACTAAAAGGAAATTTAAATCAGGCGAATGCAACGGCACGGATATGTTGGTGACTCTAAGGTGAGATAGCATAAATGACAGAGGGAATTACCCATCACGGGACTGTATATCCATATCTGCTATCTACACATTCACAATTATTGAGATATAAAAACCCAGTTAATATAACTCAATTTTGAAACCAAAAGATTATTATAGAAAACCAAATATTCCTGTAAAATTAGGAAAAACTTAGAAGAACATTTCTTTTTATATTCGATTTTACATTTTGAAGTAACATTTACTTTAACATTTCAATTTCTAATTACCCAACTTTCAGAAATTTCGATAACATTAATATCCTTTTACCCTCATTTCCCGTATTTCATTTTAGAGAAAATCTTAACTTTATGCTTTTTCTTGGAAGTAAATATCAATATGAGTACTTGTTATTCAGCGGAACACACATAAGAATCACGCTCGATAAGATCTATGAAAACCGACTTCATAGTCACAAAGGCAAGTGACGAAAGACAGGTGACTACATTATGGGGGAGGGTAAAGTATTTTGACAGCATGAAGTTAGAAAACAATACTTACTTCATAAGATGCAGAATAAGTGTAACTAACACATTTTGCATGCAGATTCATTATACTTTACCCCCCCCCCCCCGTGCGAATATATATGTAACGTGCGAATATATAGCCCAAATTATATAAGTACAATGCATTCTGTCTCCTTTAACTTGTCTTGTGGCTATGAAACCAGTTTTCTCAGATCTTACAGAGCGCAATTCTTGAGTGTCCTCCGTTTAATTAACAAGTACCTCAAATGAATCCTAAACTGAAATTTATGGAAAGTGCATTATACTCTTTTTTTTAGTACAATAGTAAGCTGATAGTAGCTGCAACCTAGTTTACAGTAAACAACGAACTCCAACCTACAGCAACCGAAATATTAAAATAAATACCATCATCGGCATCAAAAAAGCGTTACCTATTTCGCTGTGGGGACCGCGCCACCCCAACACCTAGTTGGTGGGGGCGCTTCGCGCCCCCCCCCCACCAGCCTCCCGTGCGCGTAAGTCGTTACACGCCATATTAGTTACGCGCCATTGTAGTTGTGTCCCTGTGTCCCACTTGTGAATATATATATATATATATATATATATATATATATATATATATATATATATATATATATATATATATATATATATATATATATATATATATATATATATATATATATATATATATATATATATATATATATATATATATATATATATATATATATATATATATATATATATATATATATATATATATATATATATATATATATATATATATATATATATATTTATATATATTATATATATATATATATAATATATATATATATATATATATATATATATATATATATATATATATATATATATATATATATATATATATATATATATATATATATATATATATATATATATATATATATACATATATATATATATATTATATATATATATATATATATATATATATACATATATATATATATTTATATATATATATATATATATATATATATATATATATATATATATATGTTTTTAACTATGTAAAACTTGCGAATATACAACATTCTTCGATGTCCCATTGTCTGTACATATAAATAGATTGTCAGGTTTACCGACTCTTGAACATGCAACATAAAATTGTCCATTGGAAAAACAATCCGTATTCAGATCTATACCTCATTATTCTAATGATTGCCCTTGAGCTTTGTTGATGGTGATTGCTAATCGAACATTCCCTGTGTCCCCGTCGTCATTTATATATCCCCCTGTGCCCCCGGCATCCCCGTTGTAGTTGTGTCCCTATTTCCCGGTCGTCATTTTTCCCGGTGTCCCGGTCGTCGGTGTCCGTTTATAGGACTTCGTACGACACGATACTGCCAACAAACTTCCGTTTTATTACGTCACAGCATTAACCGGCATTGTTGCTGCTATTTTTAAATTATGTAAAGTTTTAATTAAATTATTCGAAACGTATTTTAATTGCCGTTTGACTTGCTTGTGTATATACTTTTCATTACAGTGCAATACCTTATCATTTAAAATCCAAAAACCAAGAAAACATACCATTACAGATCTTAAGTTCTGAAAAACCACTGTTATCTAGATCTAAAACAAAATAGGAATGAATAGGTATCTTTTCAAAAATCGAGCTAATAGAAAAACAAAGGGTTTATGCTGCTTTACTTTACATGATGCTGCTGAAACCTACATATAAGGGTCTCCTATCGGGGATGTTTGATCCTGGGTTTTCAAAAAGCCTAAGATAGCTAAGGTAAAACTTGAGGAAATGTTTAGATGAAAGCGGAACAAAACCCATACACACTACGGGCATGTTTGTTATTAAAAAAGCGAATGGACAATAACTATGGAACGGGTGAGGATATTAAGCTGAAACTTCAGGGTATCGCAAGAGGATTTGAAGTGCTATCAGAGTAAAGTAAGTAAGTATGACGGTACCAGACCCTCAAAGTCCAAACCAGCAGTGCTGATCTTCGTTTCGTAGCCCTTCAGCCAGGAAGTGCAATTTGGAATTGGGCGCCAGCCACCCTGTGCTTTCACAGACCCTTCGTGCTTACCTTCCCGAGATTTCTCCAGGTACCCATTTAAAGATGGGTCGACTCTGGCTGAGCTTACAGTTACGCCACTGACCCCCATCCCAAATTAAAGAACTGGCTACGACGGGGATCAAACCCGTGCCTAAGGACCAATAATTATCAAACCAACGCGCTGACCACTTGGTCAGGAAGGGCAATCGGGGGGTAGATGATGGTTCATTAGAGGTTAAATGAAGGGTAATCATGGTTGTAGCAATAGTTGCAACCTATTAAGAAACGAGCCATGGTATATAATTAAAAAAAAATTAAAAACGCGTCTTAAAAAAAAAACAAAAAAACTAGCAAGTAAAGTGATTTTCTGATTTGACTGGACGCGTCTAGTCACGTCCAATTGCCCTCGCAAGGGGGTTTCGAGTCACTATTAACAGTGTCAGTTCAAAAGTATCACTGCTTTTGCTTCTTTTTTCTCTTATAAGGCGGTATCATTCATTTCTTCTTTTTTTATGGTATGTTTCTATTACAAAAAGCTTTATTTTCACCATTGCTTTCTTTGAATTACAGAAAAAAGGATAATTACACAATGGAAACTAGATATCGTCTCAAGTTTTCCATGAATAATTAAAAATTGTTTTGATTTTTGAATTCAATTAAATAAATAAGAAAAAGCTGTATTTATTCATTAAAACGAGCTTAAAAAACATAAATATATTAAATGAATATCAAGAGGGGAGCTATCATCCCCTCGTGCCCTACTGTTTATGCTAAAGTGTGACTAGTGATTTCAATAGAAACAAAAGAATCTGCAAAAGTCAAAGCCAAATTTTAATTGCCAAAATTTATTAATCTATTTAATTTGTTAAATTTATTTACTTAGCTAAAACTTACTTAATTGCCAAAACTAAAAAAGTTAAAAGTCACATTTTAATTGCAAGTCTTTTATTTACTTATCGTCCTTCGAAGCATTTGAACTGACAATTTTTTTTTTTTTTTTTTATGAACTGAAATACAATCAGCTTGATGCAATTGGATGAAAAAGGTCTGGTTTAGCGCAAAGCAGATAGTTAAATGTATGAATGTTCACTGGAGGAAGGGGGGGGGGGGGGTATCTCGACTCATCGCCCTTCAAAGCATAAAATTTCAAAGTATTTCGTATTAAAATTATCAAGAAAAAACATTGTTATCCCTTCCCTTTTCCAAAAAAAAGTGTATGCATCTGATAGGCACGTAAACTAGGTAGTTGGCAGCTTCTCCTTTTTTGAAGGAATACATTTTATCGTTTAGGCTTTAGTATCGCTATCTAAGTAGTATAGCCATAAGGCTTCAGACCCGAATCAAAGGGGTATACTTTTCATCAAATTAATCTTACAGGCCCCTCAAAGTCTCCATAGCTAAGAGTATGACCTACCTGAGGCATTTCTTGCAGCTTTTACTAGGTATAGACACCAAGACCAGTTTTTAAGAAAATTGGAGGGGTTATTGATAGATCTGTTACTTGTCGATTGAATATCATTTGTTGGCGGATATACATTGATCATGTTGATGAAACTTTCTGAGATTGCTAAAGGGGGTTAAGAAATTTAGATTCCTTGTTATAACTTAATTTATGACCTTTACAGAGAATTAGTTTTTGTACATGTGCTTTTATTGTTTGCAAGATGATGCAACATAACCATTTAATTCCCAATTTGTTTTATTACAATTACAAGAACTTTATGAAACTTATCTGTGGAACTAACTCTTTTAAGCATGACGGAAGGAGATGACAGAAAATGAATTACCCCCCCCCCCCCCAAAAAAAAAAAACAGCCATGTAGATTGGCCGTGACCCTCTGGCAATCAATGGCCTGTACCCATCCCCCCAAAGGAATCAACAGAGCCGTCTAGATTCCCCATGCCCCCTCCCCAAATGCCCCCTTGCTTCCAAACAATAAAAGTTGTTTGGAAGCAAGGTCTTTCCCATATCTCCCTCTCACAGGCATACCCGTCATCAAAATCACCATAAATGTACAAAATATCTCTTTTCATTAACCTATTGTATGTACACAAGACAGGTATAAAAATATTTGAAACCCCCTGTTTGTAGGGTGATACAACAGAAATAGGTAGTGAGAAATAACTGCTGTATTTTTCTCTAAATGTAATTCATTATTACAAGCAATGAGAATCATTTTTACCTCAAATATAAAAATTTAGTAATTCATTTTTTGTTGATAAATAATTCTCTTAATTTATGGACAGCATTGATGCAGATTTTTAAGAATTTGCAAAGTTGGTGCAAAAAAAAAGTTTAAGTGGCCTACCTTTTATTAAAGGATTTTCTTCTAACTGCATAATTGCATCTAAAGCAGTATTGTTCATGAAGCTGGATTGTTCCTCTAACTGTGACATATTCCCTTTCTGACCATATAATACTGACTTTCTTGAAACTCTTCTGCCAACAGATGTAACCTCTGTATCAATAAATGTCTCTCCTAGGTTGAACTGTGGACTTTCAGTATTTTTTGCATATTCAATTTCTCCAGTGCTACCAATAGTTTCTCTTCTACCCTTTTTTCCCCCAAGGCTAAATCGAGACAATTTAATTGGTTCTGGTCCGAAAGTAGTTCTTCTGTTTTCAAGAGGTAACAGCTGTACAACACTGTCTTGATCTTCTAGAAGTGTTTCAACCATCTCATCTGCTTCTTTTTCCTCAAATAAGGAGCGACGATTGGTAGAATAATGAGGAATGTTGCTCATATCCGCATTAAATAAGGACAACCTTCGATCTTCCCTTGGAGTCTCAATTGGTTCAGACGTTCTTGGTCCAGGCCCAATGCTCATTCTCGCGCTTGATCTTCTGGTGCTTGGCTTCGGACGAGAGAGAGGACCAATTGAATCTTCAAGATTCTGGCAAAGGTTCTCAAACGTCGTTGGTGATTCAACAAAGGTGTCATTATTTGTTTGAGGAAGTCGAAACAGTGACAATCTTGTTGTCATCCCCACTTTGGTGGGTGTTGGAGCCAAAGTGTCATCCATGACTTATAATCTATAAAAGTGAAATCAATTATGTTGTTTTATAATACCATAGTTAATAAATAAAGTTAATCAAAAGATAATAATTGTATCTTCAGCAAAAAACTTCCCATGGATGTTTGAGGTGCATTCGTTTTATTGCTTCCAAACAACTTTTTGCAATCTTTTTTTAATCTCAAGCATGTACATGTGAAGCTGCATTGGTTTTTTCTTCCTTACTGTTTTACCAAGCCCAAGAGCCCTGTGAGAGGCAACACTGAATCCTTATGGAAATCAATAAAGTAGTTTCTCTTTATAGAACCAACTTTTTGCAAGATTTTTTTATACCCTTTTATTGGGGTACTAATACTCAGTGGCCAGCATTGATTTCATTTTAATAAATAACTCATAGTTGTCTGGCCAAATTTATTCTCACTGTACTAAAACACTCTTGAAGATAGTTTTCAAAAATTGCTAATATTAACTAAAAAAAAAACATATTACAGAAATTACCACAGATATTAGTAGAGATACAGCCTCTCTAAGCCCTAGAAAGACCAGAGCATGATGTGTGGCTTACTGAAAACGATTTGTGTTTTCAGCAGTGTGTTTTTGTTATAACTTCATTAGCAGAACAACATTCACTCCACCAGACCCCCAGCTTGAATAAAAATATTTTTGAAGAGCTTGACCAATTTGCATGCATTCCTTCCTGACTCTGATTATACAGTATCTGTAACGTCCGAGGCTGATGCTATTATGCACCTTAAGAAAAAGCTGTTAAAAGACATAGATGGGTTTCACGCTCTATATATCGAAAATGGAGATCCTGCACTTTTAGAACATCTCACATTACTTCCACAAATGATTTTTACACAAGGCGTGGTTCTGTCAACGGTCTGGGCTAAAGATCTTTCTTCTATTTCGAAAAAAAAAATGAAAAACCTCCAGTCAGCTTACATCTTTCAGACCCATTACTCTAGTAACTAGCTTATGCAAACTTTACGAACTACTGTTCATAAACGAGTTTAAAGAAGAATGTTCCGTCTCTATATCAATTGGCTTTCCACATAGTATTGAACGTACAGACGCTCTTGTAATTGTTGCTAATGCTCTGCCGGATGCATCTTGTACAGGTAGTTCACTTGCCTTGGCAAGTCATGATTTTCGCTATGTCTTAGACTCCCTGATCATCCTCCTCATGCTTTAAAGGGCTGCTAAAGGAGGAGAAAACCCGGCTATCATCAGATCTCAAAAGGATATGTATGCTAAGCTGCGATTCCGACTTAAAATCCCTCTTAAGACAAATGAAATGACAATGCCTCTGGATTGAACTGTATCAGTTGAGAAAGTACCCAGGCAAGGTGCTATTGCCTCAGCATGTAATTTCAATAAACATGTCCTCGAAGCTCAAGGCTAGTGTCAGGTATCGTGCATTCTTTCTGGCCTCAATATCTCCCTAGTCACTAATGCTGATGACATTTAAAACCTCAGCCAGACTTTTGACAAAATTTCTTGAACTTTCCAAAAACTGCCAACAGAATACTTCAAATGTGGTCTTGAATCCAACACTGAAAAGCCCGACGCAGTGCAAATCACTTCCTGATGAAATCGTACCGGAAAATTCAAAAATCCATCATCCGACCGAATGATTTATGTTAGCATTCCCATTAGGAATACAATTTCTCATGGACTCTCCTAGCAAAACAATCAAACGCCAGCTATCAGCTTCATATGCTTCCTCTGCTAAGCTTCACTTAAAACGCTGTTATCTGTCAATGCTGTCAACACTGTTGCTCTCCCTCACATTCTCTACAAATCACCCTTCATGAAGATTCTTATATGGACTTATAAATTGAAAATCCGCTCCACTTCCTTCTGTTTTCCAAATACATACTGAGATATCTCATTTCAACACGCAGTTCTAAGCTCATCAACCATCTTCGTATAACAGATCTTAGTATAACTGTGGCTAAACTTATTGAAAAACAGAACTAAAAGATTTTAAAACATGCTTGGAACCAACTCCTTCTACACGAGTTACATTGGCATAGTTGTATAGTGCTCTTTTTCCTTATTTTTCTTCTTTTTTTGCAGTGCCCAGTTATTTGTTTACTTGTATGGAAAAGGGTTTCAATAAATTATAATGATAACTATCAGAAAACTAATCAAGGTTATAAACAAGAGTTACCACAGACAAAAGTGAAGCTACTCCCTTATCAGGCTCTCTGATAGTCCTGCAATATGCCGTTTACCCTTTATGGTACTGAAAAATATAGGCTAAACAGCATAGCTTTAATTTATCAAAACAATAAGAACAACAAAGAAAATCATGATTGTAATCAAGATTACAGGGAAAAAAAGTATTACTTAGAATAATTACCTTTCTAACTTTCAATTTAGCTTTGATTTTTGCAAAGAATATTCTTTATATCAAATTTTTTCTTTTGATTCTATTAAAAACCTTACAAGTGAAAAATTGGTCATTTTAAAGCAATCTATTTAGTTTGCCGGAGCAGAACATTATTGAAGAATCAATCAATTATTTAACAATTAATTTCTAATATGTTATCAGTATTTCTTCAATGTTACAATGACAAAAGCCAAACTGTTAAAACTATATTTAGTTTCTAGTAAAGACAAAATTATGATCTGCTGATCAGGGGGCGATCAAAGCGCTACTCTTATTTGTGATATTTTATGCTCGTTTACGGTCAACTTGATACTTCATTTCAAATTTATGTACTTTTGATAAGTCATATAACTACTCATATCAGTATCTTCCATCTTTATGTTTAATGTGATTAATCATATTGATTTTTGTTCATTTCGGTTTCAGTTTATCAATCACTGTAATTTTTGTTCTTATAAAGTTTTAATTGTAATGAGACTTAATTTTAGCTCATTCTAGGTTTTATTATGGCTCTTTACTTTTCTTTGAAAAACTTCTTTCTTGGAAAACTTTCTTTTTAAAGCTAGTTTATGATTGTTTTTTAGTTGAAATAATTTTAGTATTGTTTAATTCAAGTAATCTTTGCCAAGATTTTTAATTCGTCTACTTAACAAAGAAATTATTGAATTATAATTAGAATCAAGATTTTTATTCAGTCAAATAGTTTTACAGCTGTGCTTTGATGCAATAAACTTTTAGTAATATTTTTATTATAGAAATTGAGTTGGATGGAGAGAGGAACTTTTATTCATTTGGATTGAGAATCTCCACATTTTTTGTCGTCTGTAGGTAACTGGTAAAATTGGTCATGGTAAAATGAAGTATTTTACGCATTTTATCATAAATTTACAGACCTCCGTAAAATTTTTATTTTTACGTATATTTGCCTATCTTGAATCTTTTACTGACATATTTTACAAGAGCTTGCAATTTTTCCAGCATAAAAGTCCAAAGAGGCTGGCACCAATAGGTTTGATACGATTTTGTTTTGTGTATAGCTGCATTACACGGTTAAAAGGTTCGTCTGTCTTACTTCTGCCCATTGTTATCAGAATGATAACAATCTGTTTTGTAAATTTATTTATGATTTAATAGTTTTTCTTATGTTTGCATAATGTTGTTTATTATTTTTATTCCCTTTGAACCTAGTAGTTTATTATTGTCTTTGTTCTTGCAGTTGTTTTCTCTATTGTTGCCTATATGTTCTTACCTTTCAATCCACCCTCTCTTACTTCAGCCTGCTTGTATGGATATTGTGTTCATTTGTAAAGTTGTTGTATACATTTGTCATGTGTAGTATATATGGGTGATTTCTCCTTTCTTTTGAATTCATCTATTCTTAATTCAGTTATATTTGATCAACCAAGTAGTGCTGGTAGACAAGAGGCACACACTTTTGACCCTCTCCTTGAATCTATGGTTAGTTCTAGCTGCAATTATCACACCACCATTGATTATTGTGATAACATTTTGCCCTCACTCTCTTCAAATAGTTGCTTTAATGTATTTTGTTTGAATGTGTGTGGAATAAGAGATAAGTGGGACAGTCTTAAATCGTATTTGTGGTCTAATAATTCTTGCCCTTTTGATGTCATAGGCTTGACAGAAACATGGTTATCTGATAGTGATAATTTTACAGCTTATGATGTGGATGGTTATATTGCTATTCATGTCCCTAGAATGGTAACAAAGTGTTCTTGGGGAATTTCTTTGTTTATAAAATCTAATATTGAATTTTGTAGAAGATTTGACCTTGAATTCTTGTTTACATCAGTTGTGTCTAATAATAGGACAGTTTATTCTCTTGTCATTGACCTGAAAAGCCAGTTCGCATGTGATACTGTTTGTTTGTTTTATAAGCCCCCTCCTTTTCCAACCCATCTGTTCTGTGATTCGCTTGATCAGCTTTCTGGTGTGGGGACTTTCTCTAAAAAACGAATTTGTGTTTTGGGAGACTTTAATTGCAATATGTTAAATGTTGGATCAAATGATGAATGTGACCATCTTTTTGATGTATTTTCTTCTTCAGGGCTACTTCCTTCAATTTTTTTTCCTTCTCGTGTTGACCCTTCAAGAAATTCTGCCACTTTAATAGATAATATTTTCACTTCTCATTCTCCTAATTTGAAGTTCTCTTCTGGTCTTGTTTTCACTGATCTTTCTGATCACTTTCCTATTTATCTATCACTATCTGTGCCTAAAACTGAGATTACTGTGGATGAGAAAGGTAAATCTTCTTTCAGAACTTTTACAGATAAGGAAATTTCTAATTTAATATATGGTCTTCAGAGTAATGATTGGTCTAGTGTTCTTGAAGCTAATGATGCTGATTGTGCAACTAGATTATTTTTGTGTCGTATGGGGACTCTGTTGGATAAGCATTTTCCTCTTAGAAATAAGCCAAGGAATTTTACACCCAAATGCCCATGGATGTCTAGAGGTCTGATCAATGCAACCCATATGAAAGCGTCTTTGTTCAAGGCTGCATGTAAAAGTAAGACACAGGATGATCTTTTGAAGTATAAACATTACAAAAATGTGCTCACTTCTTCAGTTCGTGTAGCAAAAAAGCTGTATTTTTCGCGTCGAATTAATGAATGCAAGGGGAATTTGCGCAAGGTTTGGACTGTAATTAATGAAGCTCTTTCTCGCAAGAAACACAAACATTCCTCTCCATGTTTTTATAGAAATGCTGATGGTTCTGTTGTAGACAAAAAATCCTCAGCGAGTGCCTTCAATTCGTATTTCACCACACTTCCTTCAGTTCTAATTCCACCCCCAAGTAGAGTAAGTTGTTTTCCCTTGGCAAAGAAGTCTTTTTTCCTTTCCCCATGTAGTACTACTGAGATTTCTAGTATTATTTTCCAGCTTCCTAGCAGTCGTTCAGTTGACAGTTTTGGTTTGATTAATAAGGTCCTTAAAAAAATTAGTCAGTTTGTTTCTCATCCGATTTCACACATAACTAACCTCTCTCTTTCTTCTGGTATTTTCCCTCTTTCATTTAAAGTTGCTACTGTTCTACCTTTGCATAAAAAAGGTGATTCGTCTCTAATTTCAAACTACAGACCTATTTCTCTTCTTCCCGTCATCTCAAAGGTTGTTGAAAAAGTAGTGTATCGTCGACTCTCTTCATTTGTATTTAGTACTAATTCGACTGATGGAAATTCTCTCATCACTAACCATCAGTATGGTTTTCGTCCCTCATTCTCTACCTTACATGCACTTACTGATGCTACAGAGTTTGTGCGTGTTAAACTGGACAAGGGCTTGAGTGTTTTGGGTCTATTTCTTGACTTTTCAAAGGCCTTTGATATGGTTGACCACAATGTTCTTCTGTCTAAGCTATCCTTATTTGGTGTGCATGGAGTCCCACTAGATTGGTTTAGGTCCTACCTCTCAGATAGATCTCAGTATGTTTTGGTTAACCGTACTTCTTCCACTACTTTGCCTGTATTGAAAGGTGTCCCACAAGGCTCTGTGCTTGGACCACTTTTGTTTCTAATCTACATTAATGATCTTGTTGATGGTATTCATCCCCTTATTCACCCTGTTCTTTTTGCTGATGACAGTAATTTTTTCATTGCTGCGGTGGACCTGCCATCTGCCACTTCTATAGCTCAAGGTCTTCTTGATAAAGTAAAGGATTGGTGCTGGTCAAATGGTATGGCTCTTAACAGCCGAAAGAGTGCCATTGTCAACTTTAGGACCCCTTACCGCATGAGAGACGTACGGGAGCCAATCACCCTGACTTTTGGGAATGATATTATACCACAAGCTACTATGGTGAAACTTCTTGGTGTGTATCTTGACTGTTTTCTTTCTTTTAAACCGCATATAACTCACACCCGTTCCTTAATACTCCGCCAGTCTTCATTGTTGCACCGGATTAATTCATTTCTTCCTCCTGATATTATGGTTTCTCTTTATCATGCTTTTATTCATCCTTACCTTTCTTATTGCTGCTCTGTCTGGGGCAATACTAATAAATCTCTTCTCTGCTCACTTCAAAGAGCCCAAAATAGGGCAGTGAAGGCTACTTTTCTTCTCCCTCGGCTTTACCCTTCCTCTGATCTTTATAATGATACTGGAATAGCTCCGCTGGATCATATTATAGGTAAAAATATTCTTTATTTAGCGCATTCTGCTTTTCTAGGTACTCTTCCACCGACCCTGCAGCAGTTTTTCTCAAGGACAGGCTCAGGTAGGTACTTTTCTTCTTTGCGTAATTCTTCTCGACGATTTATTTTACCAGAACGATCCTCTACAGCAGCTCAGAGGTCTCCTGTATATCAGTCAATTCTATTATGGAACTCCATCCCTTTGGATGTCCCTCTTTTTCTTTCTGCAAATGCATTGTTTCGTCGGGTCTTTCCAGTTAAATAATTTTTGTCCCTCTTTTAATTCTATCCCAATTTGTATGTCACTTCTCTTCTTTTAAAATCTTGTCTTGTTCCAGTGTTTTTTTTTTTTTTGTTTTTTTTTTTTTTTGTATATATTTTATAAGTGTTTTTTTTTTTTTTTTTTTTTTTTTTTTTTGTTCTCTGTGGCCCATTACAAGCATAGCTTCTTGGGCCTATTAATCGATTTACTTTTGTAATAGTTTTCTTTAGTATTAATAAATTGATTGATTGATTGATTGATTGAAAATAGTGAAATTAGCTAAAATAAAATGTTGTTAGTTCTGTGAGCTGTTAAAGACAGAAAGAGTTACAAGCAGGATTGATATATGACAAACAAGAAAAATGGTAGCTGCATGATATATCCCCTAGACCACTCACGTTGTTCATGCATTGACGTACTATAAACCGGTTTCCTTCGCTGGTCTCTTTCAATTTAGCATGAGAAAAGACAAAGACAGGTGGCAAAATAGATGGGAAACATGTAATTTGGGCTATAATTTTGGATATTAGGGGGAGTGGGGGCAAGAAGTCGGAAAACAATTCTTGCTTCATAACATCAGAAAAATTGTAGCTATTACATTTTGCTGGCAGACCCTCCATACTTTACCCCGGCCTCCGAATGTGCAAATACATAGCCCAAAGATGTTTCTAAAGTATTACATTTTATCATACTTAGGCAAATTTTATTAGAAGCCTCTTCTGTTTCCCTTCCTGAAGTCTCTACTGTTTCTAGGTTGAGATTAAAAGTTCATAGCTAATGCTACATTTCTCACGGCTGTGGTGGAATTGTAGCTAATGAGGTTCGACCCTCCGTCCCTAGACAGCAGTGAAAACCCGTCAGCGCACCTCTTAGTGGCGAAGGGGTGCAAACACCATTTAGCTCCACACCGAGCGAAATGGTGGCAACTGCGCTCCGGGTGACCTGAAAGATTGGGCTCCTTGCGGTAAAATAGGTCTCCATAAATCGTCTTTGGATCTCAGACCTCGTAAAATTTAAAAATGGCTACGGCGTCCCCGGTATGCGACACAGCCCCCGTATTGGCACGGGCGTCGTAAAGTAAGCTAGCCAATCATGCTACGGTGTTCCCAGGAGGCGACACGACTTCGAGTTTGGTGTTGAAGTTGAAAAATATGATAGCAATAACTATAGATAAATCCTGTACCACTATTAGGCGAACTAAATTAGAACTGAACATCAGCTGCTGGAATGTGCGATCTGGCAAAGATGAAACTACACAAGTCTTTCTCGCACACGAAATGGAAAGATACAAAATCGATACACTCTGCCTATCCGAAACAAGAATGTGTGGCTCTAGCACAAAAGTCATTACTGCCGCTGATTCATTCCAACAATTCTATCTCTTCTATTCAGGAGTAGAGAGCAACTCCGTACTCCACGGTGTAAGATTTCTACTAAGCTAAAGAGCCAGAAATGCTCTTCTAGAATGGGAACAAATTTCGCGTACCACTATTAGGCGAACTAAATTAGAACTGAACATCAGCTGCTGGAATGTGCGATCTGGCAAAGATGAAACTACACAAGTCTTTCTCGCACACGAAATGGAAAGATACAAAATCGATACACTCTGCCTATCCGAAACAAGAATGTGTGGCTCTAGCACAAAAGTCATTACTGCCGCTGATTCATTCCAACAATTCTATCTCTTCTATTCAGGAGTAGAGAGCAACTCCGTACTCCACGGTGTAAGATTTCTACTAAGCTAAAGAGCCAGAAATGCTCTTCTAGAATGGGAACAAATTTCCCCTCGTCTAGCCAAGATTAGATTCAAGGGCAGCCCAGCTAGCATATCTTTACTGTCAGCCTATGCTCCTACACGTGATGCACTAGACGAAACGAAAAACGATTTTTATACGGAACTACAGACCGTGACTTCAGCTATAGCCACGCGAGACTTCCTAATTGTAGCTGGAGACTTCAATGCAAGAATGAGACCTAAGGACCAAATCACTAGCAAAGTGATTGGTAACTTTGGATTAGGTCAACATTGCGAAAATGGTGAAAAGGCTAGTCAATTATGCCCTAATGAATCAGCTGACTGTTTCCAATACTCTTTTCCAGCATAAGCCAAGCCACCTATTAACTTGATATTCCAGCGATGGCGTTACCAAAGCCGAAATTGACTAAGTACTCATCTGACAGCGGTGGAGAAGCTCATTTCAAGATTCACTTTCTTATAAGGGAGCGGATACTGGATTGAAATCTGGATCAGATCATAAACTGATCATCACAAAAATTCTCCTTTGTCTAGCAGCATGTAGAAAGAATAAAAAAAAACCTCGCATTGATAGCAGTAAACTCAAGGATGAAACTGTCAAACATGCCCTCAGCTTAGGACTGACTAACCGCTTTAATGCACTAGATTGTGATTCTTTAAGTGTTGAGGATAAATGGGGACAATTCAAGACAATTACTTCGGCGACAGCTGGGAAGTTTCTAGGAAACACAAAAGTAAAGCGACAACATTGGATCCCTGTCAATATTCTTTCCTTAGTTGAGCAAAGGAATAATGTGACCGGCCCGTAAAAGCAATCAAAGACCTTCATAAGCGAATAAAACGTGCGTCACGAATTGATCGCCAAAGATGTCTGAGGAAGCCGCCACCTCACTGAAAAAAGGACCCCATCCAAGCCAAGACGCATGGAAAACTAATTCCTTCCCAAAGGGCTGGAGAACTTCAATTATACTGACCTTTTATAAGAAAGGTGACAAGACTGAATGTAGAAATTGCTGGGGAATAAGTCTTATACATATCGCGGTAAAAATTTTTAGGATAATTCTCTTGAATCGTTTCACAAGTGCCCAGGAGAAAAATACCCGCAAAAATCAAGCTGGCTTCAGACTAGGTAGAGGCTGCATTGATAATATTTTCGGCGCCCGACTTATTATCCAACACTTCCAAAGGTATAATTTACCTCTAGCTTTAATATTCCTCGAAGACACCGCGGCCTTGGACTCCGTTACCCATCACAAGCTCTGGAAAACCCTAGAGATCAACGAAACGCCTGTAAAGTTTATTGAACTTATTCAGGCCTATTACTCAGAGTCAACAAGCCGGATAAGAATCTATGGCAAGGAACCTGAAGAATTCCTAGTCGAAAGTACAGTAAAGAAAGGCTGTGTTCTCTCTCCAATGCTGTGTAACTACTGTATAGGCTGGGTGCTAGAAAATACCCTAATGCAACGAAATGCTGTCCAACTTTGAAAAAATCAGTCGTTGATCGACATCGATTACGCTGATGATGTTGAAATCCTCTCTGACCCTGAGCATGATCAAAAGATGCTAGATGATATTGTTGAATGGTCAAATCTGATTCGACTTAAAGTAAGCAGAGAGAAAACTAAATTCATGACCATGAATCATCCAACCCAAATATCTTTGAGCGTAAACAAAACTCAGCTAGTAAGGGTTGAGTTCTTTACCTAACTAGGCTCTATACTTCGCAATGATGGCTCTTCAGACTGAAGAAATCCAGCAAAGAATACATAAGGCGCAATTTGCTTCGCATCCCTTAGAAAATCCCTTTTGAACCACCGAGAAATGTCTATTCCAACTAAAAGTGGAATCTTTACGGCCCTGGTCCGAACCATCCTACTATACGGATACAGAAATTGGTCCTTGAAGCTTCAACACGAGAGAGCACAAGCTGCCTTCAAACATGAATGCTTACGCCAAATACTTGGAACTTGCCGGCAAGACGGTATATCTAACTTCGATATTCGCCAACTCTGCAAGATTGGAAGAGATGTCGCTACCATCATTAAAAAGCGCCGTTTACAGTGACTGGGTCAGGTCCTGCTGAGACTACCGGAATACCTGCCCCGTCGAATCCTTCTAGTTGAGCCCTGAGTCACTTGGAAGAGGCATCAAGTTTGGACATAGATGGTCGGCCCAGTGACTCCTATTTGCAAAGCAATTGGCAGCAGATTGCGAAACGCGGTCCAAAGAGGTCACAAGGATCCTGGACGCTAGGCGAGGCAGAAACACCTGACTCCTGCCCCAAGTACAAGTAAGTAATATTTCATTAGGATTAGATTATCTTCACTACTTGAGCGGTAGGGGTATATCATACAGGTACTGAAAAAAAAATGTATCGAATAGCCAAGAAAAATGAGGGTGATGTCAAGCAGTGGATAGAAAAGAAAGCAGAAATGACAGACGCAGATATTTTGTCAGGGATTTCTGTCCAGCAATTTTCAGTGCTCAAAAAAAGAGAAGGAAAACTAACCTTTCGAAGTAACTCTTAACAGAGCCGAACAAAGACTGGGTCAAACAAATCAAGTCAGAATAAAGAAAGACTATTCAACAATTAGATTCAGCAAAAATTCTCTGCTTAGTGATTTACTTAGCTTGTCTACTGAATAAATTTTCATTAAAAGTGTGGTCAGATGATCTTAATTCAGACTGAAGAAAAAAAAATTATGTGAATCCTTTAATTTTACGTTATTATAAATTGGGCTAATAGAAATATCTCAAGTATCTATTTAAAGCAAGTCTCTATTTATGGATTTTTTTTTATTTCAACTGCCTTTCTAAAAGAATATGGGAAGCCATTTGATTCAGATATGAAATTTACCTCATCAACAAGATCTAAATGATCTGGATTTTCATCACTGCTGAGGGCAAAAGCAGAACTAATATCCTCATTTTTATTTTAAGTTTCACATCCCAGATATTTGTTCATTTATTTTTTTTCCAGAAGAACTTGATGAGGATGGGGTGATCAAATAAATTATGGAGAGGCTCAGTCAATTGGTAATCGGAAGTTCCAACGACATCTACTAAAATTCTACTATAATTTAGCCTGCTTTTCAACCAATTGCTACCGAATGTGTTGTTACTAACTACAGTGACTTTAAAGAAATTCTTATTCTACTTAAATGGCCCTTGTGCTTCAGCGGTTGTTTTGAAAGAATCTTCAGATAAATACAAAGTTAGTTATAAGGGAGAGACATGGGGATATTGAATGTAGAAATTGATATATAATTCTCAGGGTCGTATCCAGGATTTTTTCGGGGGGGGGGGGGGAGGGAGGTTTTTTGGCGGCAGTGGGCTTTGGAACAGGCATGGCGATCAGAATCTGAGTCTGAAGAAAAGTAGCTAGATTTACCAGTATATCCTGTCGAAAACGATTTTATTGGCTGAATACTCTGCTATTATGATCATGTGGTTAGTTAATCAAAGTCAGCAAAGTGTTACAAACCACTTTTTTGCTTGTTTTTGATGCCTTTAAAAATAAATGAAAAATAACAAGTATGTGACACGAGAAATGTGACTATTTAATATGAAAGGCTGTAAGGGTAGCATTTCTTAGGTTAAAATATACAAATAAAATTGCCAGTTTGTTTTTACTCCCAAATAATGGTATATTTTTTTAATAGATGTAAAAAAATCAGACATTTAATTAAACTGATGAAGCTCTAGATGAGGGGGCATTGCCTTTTTGAAGCCCAAGAAAATCAAAATCACCAAAATATTTCATTAAAAGCTAGAAGTGTTGCTTAAAAAGAAATTCTCAACTTGTCTTATAGCTACAGGACATCTCCAAAACACCAATTTTCTTATATTTCTTAGGGAGAACCATTTTTTACCCTGCTTTACCTATTTTACCTTATTCTACGAATTTTCCTTACTGAGTTTTTATTTGACGCTGATTTGACAACACTATCTATAGGGCAGAAGCAATTTTAACCTCATCCCTTATTTACCCTTGAGTATACATACATCTTAATCCACTATTCTGTAAAAAAAAAACAATTTTAATGTCTAACTTTGTTGCAATAGTTTGATTGATACAGAAAAGATCAATATTCTTTTGCTGGTTTTGTTATTTTTGGTTATTATTTGTTGTCAATAGTTTTAATACCAACTTTAAAAAAATCAACACGTTATTGCACATAACCAAGGATGAATTTAGGTATAAAGTCCTAGAACATATTACCACAAAGGTCAAATGAAACATTTTTTATTTTATTTTAGTGTTAACCTGAAAAAAATTTTATTGCCTCAGTTATGGGCCCGCCTGTCCTTAATATCTATAGCATCAGAACCGGGAAAGGGCGGAGGTGGTAAATATAGTTGTCCTGCATGAAGACTTGTTATGAGAAGGAAATACAACAATGGTAGAAGAGGAATACAGTTACTGGTGATTTTTGGGTATCTCAACTAATTTGCTAGCTAAATAACGCATCCGCCACTTTGTATACCTTTTAATGCTGTTTCCAAATTTATTAGTCATTACCTTTGGGAACTCTATTATAAGAAAAAAAGTGGGATCTTGTTAACTAAAATCCTACATCAAATTCAAAAGAAAAATATTATCTTCATTTTCCACACTCATCTATTCCGTATGCTTTGATTTGAAATCCAATGAGATTAACAATTTATTAATATTTTTCAATGCTATCAACCAGAGCTGAAAATTTAATTATAACAGCTCCCTCCCAACTCAAATATAAGCCAAAAATACTCAAATTAAACTGAAAATTTTCAACAAAGTGAGCAGCCCCCAGCCAAGGCACCTAGGGGTAACTTACCCTGGTTGCCCCTACCCCTTGGACAGTTCTTATTCGAGGGGGGGGGGGGGGATTTCCCTACAAACAAGACAAATTAGCAATTCCTTTAGTTTCACAACACTGACAAAAAATTAGTCAAACTACAAGATGCTTTCAAGAGCCAAAACTGGCTGAAAAACACTAAAATAAAAAAAAATGAAAAAATTTAAAATTTAGTTATTGAAGAAATAATAAAAATCATCATGGGATTATGAGTTAGTATTGTCTTAATATATAGGGTTGACTCCAATTTAAGAAAATCACAATTTTGTACCCTTTTCGATAAATTTTCAAACTTCTAATCAAAAAGTTAGATCTGTAGATATTTTTCCTAAATAGTTAAACTCTTTTCAAACCAAAATTCTTTAAATTATGCCCACTGGAGTAGAAAAGTGTTTTTTTATGGAGACTGTTGAATCATCAGTACCTTTACCCTATAATTGGTTTTCATGGGGGCAACCAGGGTAAGATAGCCAGTAGCTGCATGGCTAATCTCTAGTTTATAATTTCAATTATTTCTAAATCTTCATTATATTACCTATAAAAATGTATTTACTTAAATTTTCTTAAGAAGTATGAGATTAGCTTGAAAATTTTATCTATATAAAACATTAACAATTTTACATGAACCAAAACTCAATGGTTAACCTAATCACAGAGTAATATTTCCAGCTCGATCCTAATCATGATTAAATAAAAAAAAATAAATAAATAAAAAAAAAAGGCTGCCCAAAACTCTAATCTCAAACACAAGATCTTAAAGTTAAAAGAAAAGTATATAAAAAAGCCAAAAACAATCATGGATAGATTTAATCAAAGATAAATTTTGTGAGTAGAATAATTGTATTTAAATAAGCTAGGCTTTAATATTAAAAAAAAAACTTTATAAGACTGTAGTCAGCCAATCCACCTACTCATACAATCTCCAAGATTAAGAATGTACATGGTTATTAGTCAAAAATATTTTGATTGTAATATATTGCAGTCAAAATATTTTTTCAGGATCAATTGCTGTACAAGTATCAAGGGTCTTACCCTATTATATGTGAAAGGCATGTTGAACTGGGAACCTAATAGTCCTACTCTCTTGTTATTTTACTTTTTTCCATTCCATAAGTAGTTTTTATTTAGGATTTACCATAAACAAGAACCACTGGAGAATTAAGCTCTTAACAAGGATGCACAATAAGAACAAAACATCAGTAGGATACCATTCAATTCCCCAATTAATATTCTTTTTAAAAATAATGGTTGCTACCATGCCATGAGACCATCTCCATGGTATAACCAGGTATGTCCCTTAATGCTGCTTCCAAATTTATTAGTTACTACTTTTGCAAATTCTACTGTGAGAAAATGAATTGAAACCTTGTTAACTAAAATCCAACATTCAATCCAAAAGACAATTCATATCTTTTGGACAATGAATTCATCTAGAAGACATCATGGAAAATACTGTCCAATCTTGAACACAAGATCTTCAAATTATACAAAAGCATATAAGCTACAGAGAGATTCTATCATTCATGGATTTATTTTAAGATAAATGTTGTAAATAAGAAAAACTATATCTAAATAAGCTAAGCATTAATGTTGGAAAACGTTAATAGATTTTATATTCATAGCCTGAGATCATCTGAATACATTCATCCTTGTCCAATCACTAACAAGTGCAATTTAAGATAGATAGTTTTTTCTTGTATAGTAGTTCAGTATATAACATAAGGTTGTACCTTGAATCGTCAAACAGTTCATGGTAAAAAACTTTAGTAAGGAGAGACAAATTTTTATGTCAATAGATACACCAAAAGAATTGGATTTTAATGCTGATTTTAAATATACAAGTTTCATCAAGTTTAGTCTTAACCATCAAAAGTTACAAGCCTGAAAAAGTTAGGCTTATTTTGAAAAAATGGGGGAAACACCCCCTGAAAGTCATAGAATCTTAATAAAAATCACACCATCAGATCCAGCATTTCAGAAAACCTGCCTGTAGAGGTTTCAAGCTCCCATAGTACAAATGTGGAATTTTTTATTTTTGTTTATTTGTAGTTTTTTCCTTGGGGTGATTGTATCAACCCAGTGGTCCTAGATTTTTGCATAAGGGCTTATTTGAATGGAAATTAAAAGTTTGTAGTGCATTTTTTAAGTGAGCAAAAAATGGAAGGCAACTAGGTCTCCTCCCATGCTCATTTTTCCCAAAGTCACCAGATCAAAATTTTGAGAAGCCATTTTGTTCAGCATAGTCAAAAAATCTAGTAATTATGTCTTTGAGGCCAACTTAATCCCCCACAATCCCCTGGGAAGGGGCTGCAAGCTACAAACTTTGCCCATTGTTTACATATAGTATTTGTTATTGGTAAGTATACAGACGTTTTTAGGGGGATGATTTTTTCTGGTGGGGGGGGGGGAATCGGGCTACATAGGAGGATCTTTCCATGGAGGAATTTTTCTTGGGGAATATAATTTCTATGAAGCGGGTGCAGGATATCACTGGATTGTTTAAAAAAACAATCAGAAAATAAATTAAAAATGAGTTTTTTCAACTGGAGGTAAGGAGTAACATCAAAACTTAAAACAAACAGAAATTATTATGTATATGAGGGGGTTTGTCCCCTTGTCAATACCATGCTTTTTACGCTAAAGTATTTATAGTAGCTTCAAAAGAGCTATTTATTCTAATTAAATGGTCTTTGCAATTCAGAGGTTATTCTTAATGAATTAAAACAAGATGTTCATTTTGACGTTTTAATATTGCTTCTTATTTTCAGTTAAAAGAAAATTATTTTTTTAATTAATGAAGGAAGCAATATTTTTCTCATAGCAGCATTTATTATATTTGGAAAGGAATCAAATAGTGCTGTGTTTTTGTCATTAGGCTATTATGTTTTCTTCAGAAGATCAATAGTTTTCTAGTGCTTTCCAGAAATAGATTTATATGTCCTAATGTAAGTGAGTAATTGAATTAATGATGCTTATTCATCCTGTCTAAACCACATATCCCATCTGAAGAGGCTGAAACTCCCCACTCTTGTCTACAGACATAAAAGGGGTGATATTATCATGACATATAAGCTCCTGAATTATAACTCTCCATTAAATAAGCCATTTCAACTTGACCAGTCTGCCAGAACTAGGGGGCATAGTCAGAAATTGTATCAGAAGAGAGCTGCCACTAGACTATGCAATAAATTCTTCACTTACAGAATAGTGAGTTTGTGGAATTATCTCACCGAAATTGACTTTATTGACTAATAAGGTCCTTGGGTTGGCCCTGCAGAGTGTTACTACTACAAAGTTTGATTTCTGGGTCCTGTATTACCTAGCTAAGGTCAAACACACTGAGTCTTGGCCAATTTTGTCAAGCCTTTTTCTTATTTCATGGACAATTATTACACTAATTCTTGGAATTTTCAACAAACAGTTTTTGTTAACAACCAATTCTGGGTAAAGTTCCTATTGGAAGGACTTCTTAATATCATGGAAAGCAACTGAATTATGAGAATGAAACTTTCAAGAATAAACCTGGAGCCTAAAATATACCCCAAGATGATTCATGGGAAGTTAATACACAGCTAAACTTCAAAAAAAAGGCAAAAACAAACTTTTACCTTCACTTTAGGTTTCCAATTTTGTTTTCAAAAGCTGTAGTTTTTGAGAATGAAATTCCTATTGAAGCAAACTTTAAGCCATATCAAGACATTTTTTCCCCAAAATAAAAAAAAAGATTTATAATTATGTAACAATTTGTAAGTCAGGAGGCTGGAAACCCTTTGCTTGTAGGCATACCTTGAAGACCAAAGAACATGGTCCATAGGACATATGAACATGACAGAAGAGCTCTCCAGACAAGTCTCATTCTGGAATGGGAAAACATATATGCAGAAGCTCATAAGAGGGAAGATTGAAGGCTACTCACCAATGACCTGTGTGCCTCTGGAGGCACTGAAGGAACTAAGGTCTAAAGTGTAGACATACCTTATTTGGGTAGTAGATTTATTTCTTAGGGTCTGAATTTTCTAACAAAAGATTGGCAAATGTCAATACCCTTTAGGAGGGGAAAGGGTGGATGCATCTGTTTCAAAATACCAGCTCAGGGATCATTGAGGTGCTTAATTTATTCCTGAAAATTTCTTGATCTAACTTAACCACTTTCCAAGATAGATGAAAGCTCTTTTAGCTATCTTTTCTTTTTTTTTAATTTTACCCAGTTTTGTTTCTGCTCACCTTTTAGCTAACAATTGGGAGGGAGGGGGAAGCTGGTAAATTTGCAGCTTTAAATGTAATTTGGCCATATTGAAAGTGAAGTTGATGCCTTTTCTTATGCTCTTTAAATACTCAATATTTCTTTCTGGAGGAAATTCCACTACAAGCCCTAATGGGGACCCAAAAAGTAAGACACTATCCTAAACAAAATTCTAAAAATAAGTTTAGCAAAACCTTCTTAATAAGAAAAAATATGGACATTTGTAGCTAGTTAAGAGATTGTAATAATTGTTTTCCTGGGTCTTAATAGTAAAATGTTATTTTGAAAACAAACCTGTAGGAATTTTTAAAAAGAGCCTGAAACCTCTTGAAAATGATTTCACAGCAACACTGATATCATTTTAAAGAGGTTTCAGGCACTTTTTGAAAATTGCTTTAAATTTGGTCTCTAAATAACCTAGTGTAACCAAACATTCACTTTTAAGACTAATGGAAATAATAATTGTCATTCCTGAATCAGCTGCAAATAGGAATTTTTCATTAGACAGTATTTGGTTTTTAGAAATTTTTTTTGAAAATTGGGGTTATAATGTGCTGTTGAATCCTTTGAGGACTCACAATGTAATTTATCTCAGAAAGGATTATTGAATTAGGTATGAAAGAGCACAACAAATGCATTAAGTGACATATTAACTTTTATCCTAGCTAAATTATGGGTAATTTTTAGTTTCATCACAAGCTGTCTACACTGGAAACTATGTTGCAAAGCTGCATAGTTTCTATACTCTAACATTTAGACATGCTAATTGTAGAAGCAGAAGCATTTCTGGTTGACCCTCCTCCTTCAAGGGGCAAACTAAAAATATATAAAGTGGGCAGGGTTTTGAAACAGAGGGAAAAGTTGGGATTGTACCAATATGAATGAAATTATATTTTAAATACTAATTTCAGTAATCACTGTTAATTTCTGTATAGTAGAAAGTCTAACAATAATTAAAAAAAAAACTCACACATCCATTGTTGTTAATATTCAAGATGGGTCACTTTCACTTTTGAGTTAAAACTAGCCAGTTGTTTCTGAACAAAACAAATGTCTGATTTTGCTTACAGGTAACATTACCTACACAGCAAAGTGTATTATTCCATGAGCCCTGCAGGCAGCAGGGCAAGGTCTGTATTCTGATTGGTTGAATTGTTAGTTGATGTTTATGATATACTTTTGCTGGTTGATTAAGTCTTGTTTGTTATGGTAATGATATTCTATCATTGCAGCCCTATTTTTGCCAGAAATTGCAGTTAGTCAAGGGCAAGCTTCTGTGATTTTAAAAGTTCAAAGGTAGGATATTTTAGCTTTTTGTGAGTTTTTTTTTTTTTTTTTTGAATTAGCCCTACTGCATATAGCCAAACTATATTATGATTATTACATATTATCTTTATGTCATTGTTTATTCATATTGCCCAACCCTAACATTTTCCTTGGCTTCAAAACCATACCCACTTTACACATTTTTAGTTTTGTTGAAGGGAGATTTTAAAAGCTAAAAAATGAACACACTTCAGTAATAATTACACAGAAACAATGTGCAATCATGAGAATCTTGCCATATGTAGTAAAACACATTTTAAAAATCTAGTGATGAAAGTAAAGCTTTACTAAATTATGTTGCAAACTCCAAATTTACTTAATAGGCAAACTTAGCATAGGCCTACACCAAATCAATTTTGAAGAATTTCAAACATAGGCTTCTTACATTGAGGCTAGCATATTCTGAGCATACTTTTAATCTGCCTCAATATCAGCCTAGGCATGTACACAATGACTAATTGACCAATAATGTCCCTGTATTGGCACCAAAATAAGGTTTCCTCTCTGGGTCCCATAGGTAATTATGTAGCTAAAGGCAAACCTACAGGACCACAACAGAACAAACAAAAAAAATTGTCAGGTATATTTCTAAGATGGAAAACCTTCAATTGTCTTCCTTAACATAAGTGACAAAGGCCTAGCCTACTTTATGCTATCAATTAGGTTAGGTCAGCCTAGGATGCTATTGTAGCCTGATATCTGGTCAAGATCTACTGTTCTGTAGCTTTAAAGTATATTTACTTACTTCAAATATGCTATTCTGTTTGTGGTGTCTAAATGAAATATCTCCCTTCAACCTTTGATATTTGAGTTTTCAGTTTACAGCCGACACCTCATGTCAAGTTTTTAAACTTTTAACTTTCTAAAAGATAACTGAAATCAAACAGTTCGTGGTAACGAACTGTAGTAAGGAGTGACCCGGCTCAATAGAAACCAAAACTCTAAAAAATGGAACTTTAATACCAATAGCTACATCAAAAGAATCGCATTTAAATGCTGATTTTAAATATATAAGTTTCATCCAGTTTAGTGTTATGCATCAAAAGTTACGAGCCTGAGAACATTTGCGTTATTTTAGAAAACAGGGGGAAACACCCCCTAAAAGTCATAGAATCTTAACGAAAGTTACACCATCAGATTCAGCGTATCAGAAAACCCGACTGTACAAGTTTCAAGCTCCTATCTACAAGAATGTGGAATTTTGTATTTTTTTGCCAGAAGGCAGATCACGTGTTTATTTGTTTTTGTTTTTTTTCCCCAGGGGTGATCGTTTCGACCCAGTTGTCCTAGAATGTTGCGAGAGGGTCATTCTAACGGAAATGAAAAGTTCTAGTGCCCTTTTTAAGTGACCAAAAATATTGGAGGGCACCTAGACCCCCTCCCACGCTAATTATTTTCCCAAAGTCAACGGATCAAAATTCTGAGATAGCCATTTTATTCAAAATAGTCGAAAAACCATATAACTGTATCTTTGGAGACGCATTACTCTTCCACAGTCCCCGTGGGAGGGGCTACAAGTTACAAACTTTGACCAGTGCTTACATATAGTAATGGTTATTGGGAAGTGTACAGACGTTTTCAGGGGGATTGTTTGGTTGGATGGAAGGTCTGAGAAGAGGATGATATATTGGGAGAACTTTCCATCGAGGAATTTTTCATGGGGGAAGAAAATTTCCATGAAGGGAGCACAGGATTTTTTAGCACTATTAAAAAAAAACAATGAAAAAATAAATATGAAAAAGTTTTTTTCAACTGGACGTAGGGAACAGCATTAAAACTTAAAACGAACCGAAATTTTTACGCATATTAGGGGCTCACCTCCTCCTAATACTTCGCTCTTTACGCTAAAGTATTTTTAGTAATTTTAATTATTTATTCTATGGCTGTTGTGATTCAGGGGTCATTCTTAATAAATTGGGACAAAATTTAAGCTTTAGCGTAAAGAAAGAGGTACTGACGAGGGGGTGAAACCCCTCATATATGTAATAAAAACATGAGAATACAAAAGCTCATTACGTAAGCTAATTTATAAGTTACGTATATCTTTTACTAACAAAAACAAACGTAAAAAAATTGAAAGTTCTAGTTGCTTTTTCAAGCAAACAAAAAATCGGAGGGCAACTAGGCTTCCTCCCCCGCTCTTTTTTTCTCAAAATCATTCTATCAAAATTATGAGAATATATGTAATAAAACATATATGTAATAAGTTACGTATATCTTTTACTAACAAAAACAATCGTAAAAAATTGAAAGTTCTAGTTGCTTTTTCAAGCAACCAAAAAATCGGAGGGCAACTAGGATTCCTCCCCCGCTCTTTTTTTTCTCAAAATCATTCGATCAAAATTATGAGAAAGCCAATTAGCCGAAAAAAAAAATATGCAAATTTCGTTTTAATTATTCCTCTGCGGAGAGCCAAAATCAAAACATGCATTGATTCAAAAACGTTCAGAAATTAAATGAAAAAAACAAGTCTTTTCAACTGCAAGTAAGGAGCGACATTTAAACTTAAAACGAACAGAAATTACTTCGTATGTGAAAGGGGCTGCTTCCTCATCAACGCCCCGCTCTTAAACCTTGCGCTAAGGTTTTTTACTGTTTTAAAAAGAAGAGGTGAGAGAAAGAGTCAAACTTTAGCGTAAAGAGCGGGGCGTTGATGAGGAAGCAGCCCCTTTTATATACGAAGTAATTTATGTTCGTTTTAAGTTTTAATGTCGCTCCTTACTTTCAGTTGAAAAAACTTGTTTTTTTTTATTTAATCCAAAATAAGGCGTTACCGGCATATACATAATATATGGAGTACAGGGAATTTGGCGGCTTGGCCACCAGTCCCCGGCACTCACCACGTTGTAAGTTTGTATATGTGGATTCTCATTGTCGTCTTTTGATACTAATTATTTTCAAATATATTTGATTATAAAAGCAAGTCCGGTTTCTATAAACGATATCTACTAAGCTTCAAACTTTTGGTCTTTTTCAAAGGTTTTTGAATTGTTGTAATTCTTTATTAAAGTATATACAAATATTTTTGCAACTACGTGCCGCTGGGCTCCCTAACTTGGCACGCTGCAAGCTTCTTTATATGGGTTCTCATTGTAGCTCTTTTTTTAACCGCAGACGATTTGCTGTTTTTTCATGCTGAATCTTTTCAAAAATATTTAAGCATTAAAGCAGGCCCGACTTCCAAAAACAATATCCACTAAGCTTCAAACTTTTGGTTTTCTTTTTTAAGGTTTTTGAATTATTGTAATCCCTGGTTAAAATATATACAAATATTTTTGCAATTATAAGTTTTTTTGCTCTTTACGCAATTAGATTTCTTTTCGTACTAAATCTATTCAAAGATATTTGATTATTATAATAAGTCTGGTTTATAATAACTATATCCACTAAGCTTCAAACTTTTGGTTTTGTTACTTAAGATTTTTGAATTGTTGAAATGCCTTATTAAAATATATACAAATACTAGCTGTTGGTATGGCCCTTTGCGCCCCACACCCCAAGCCCCCCAAGCACGCAAGTTGTTACGTGCCGTATTAGTTACGCGCCATTGTAGTTTTGTCCCTGTGTTCCACCTGTGAATATAGATAGATATATATATATATGTTTTTAACTACGTAAAACTTGCGAATGTATAACATTCTTCGCTGTCCCACTGTCTGTGCATATACAAAGCCTTATATACTTATAATGACGTCATATGAAAAACGCTCTTTTTACAAACAAACAAACATGCATACATACAACTTATTTTTATACAGATAGATAGATAGATAGATAGATATACATATACAATATAAATTAACTACGTAAAACTTGCGAATATACAACATTCATCGCTGTCTCATTGTCTGTGTATAAAAATAGATTGTCAGGTTTACCGACCCTCGAACATGCAACATACAATTGTCCATGGGAAAAACAATCTGTATTAAGACCTATACCGCATTTTTCTAATGATTGCCCTTGAGCTTTGTTGATGGTGATTGCAAATGCTAATCGAATTGGGAATTGCAATCTTTTAAATTGAAAAGGCAGATCCGTTGGAATCATGGGAATGCAAGGAATAAGAACAGCCTCACCCTCAAAAGGCCCTGTCAAGATTGTTGCCTCTATTAAGTTTTTCATTGTTTTTTTTTACGGCAAGTCGCGTGCCATTGCAAAGCTTTGGTGGGTTAATGTTTCGTAACAATATTATTGGTACGCCTATTTTTAGATGTAGCACGTGTGGTGGAAACCCTGGGAGATCCAGGGAATTTAAAAATTCAGATGGATAATTAACCGCTTCATTTGGTTCCACAACTGTGTCGACTGACTTGTAAATGACTGCCTGGTCTCGAATCTTGGTCAAAATAATATTGTTGATTTCGTGGACGTCTTTATTCTTGGCTGCCAGAATCGCTCGTTCACTTAGCCATTTATGATTTTTATAATTGGTTAGAATATTCGGAAATACCTTTTCAACTAATTCATTTTTGGACGCCACTAAATTACAGAAGTCAGCAGGCAGTTGTATACATCCTGAAATTGAGTCTACTGGGAGCTTTCCGTTTCCAATTGCCAGCAATTGATCTGAAAATTTTTGACCAGAGTATCGTTTTGCAATCGGACACGCATATTTGTAGTTAATTTTAATGTCTTTTAGTGTGCCCATAAATTAGAATTTTTCAGGCAAGCATTCATTTCTTCTGCAGGGGTTGATCTAGGCATTATAGGTAATGTTTGCCTGAAATCTCCCGCAAGATTAAGGTGCTGCCAAAGGGTTTTGAATTTCCTTGCAAATCTCGCAATGATTGCTCCACAGCCTCGAGCGATTTTTTGTGTGCAATAAGTTTGCATTGCTGCAATACTTTACCCATCCCAGATGATTCTGAAATATTGCACGTGGGAGTTTATGTAGAATGCAAATTCAGAGGCAATTTCAAAGCGGAATGAGCAGTTCTTCCATCAGGCAAAAACGTTTCGGCTATTCCGGACGACGAAATTTCCAACGCTATGTCATTTTCTGATCGAATTGATGCCAGAATCAATTTTATCACAAACGTTTTACCAGTACCTCCTGGTGCATCCAAAAAGAAGATTTCTCCAACGTTGTTATCTACATAATGCATTATCTTATCATAAATGTTCAGAAATGTTCATTCTTTTTGCTCAGACGTTAACTTAGAAATATTATTTTGTACATACGACAATAGATCCCTCGTGTTGTAACTTTATTCACGATCCAATTATACACATGTCGAAACAGCAGCGTTACGATTAGGTAAAGGCATTCCCAAATTCTGAAGAGGTTTGTTTGCCACACATAAGCACAAATCTTCAATAATAACTAAAGTGTAGTTATAAATTTCTGATGTAAAATCAAAAGTCATATCTGACGTCTCTAACCGTTTTCGATGGAGTATATCCTCGGCCATTTTCGATTTATATTTTTACCATAACTCTGTAGGAGCTGAAGGAGAGCAAGTTGTTAGTGTGATTCCAAACAAATTACGAATTTGACTTGGAGTTGACGTTTTTATCTTTTTACCTTTTCTTTAGTTGTTTTATTTTTTTTTATGTAGTTTTTACCTTTTTTAGTTTTTTCTCTTCTTTTGTATTAATGCTAAAGCCAAGGCTCGAACATGGAACCTCTCTGACCTAGAACTTGGAACATAACGCTTTACCAACTCAGCTACTTCGGCTTGAATACATTTACCTTTTTTAGTTTTTTTTTTTTTTTTTTCCTTTTTCTCCTTTATTTTTCAGTTTGTTCTTTTTTTTAGTTTTTTTTCAGTTTTTAGTTTTTTTAGTTTGTTTAGTTTTTTTATTAGTTTTTAGTTTGTTTTTCTTTTTATTTTGCTAAAGCCAAGGTTTGAACCTGGAACCTCTCGGACCTAGAACCTGGAACATAACGCTTTACCAACTGAGCTACTTCAGCTTGAATACATTCGTTTTTGAATTGGTATATGATGAAATAATTCAGACGTCATATGTGGACAGTGACGTCACTCGACAGACACACAGACAACTTCAATGATCATATAGGCATCAAACAACAAACCCAGATAAATGCCGTGACACCCGAAGCAGATAGTAAAACTTGTACCTTGATGCATGAAAAATACAACAAGAAGCAAGTAGCAGTGTGCTAAGTATGCAAAAAGAAATTTTTACGGAGACGGAACGTGAATGTGCATATGAGAACCCATACATCATTTCAAAAATTGTTTTACAGTTGTATATTTTAAAGATGATAAAATTACAATATAAACACCTAGGCTATATTGGCTGTAGTGTAAAACTTCTTTTATATTTATAAATGTGTTTTTTATCTAAATGTTATATATGCAAAATAGTAATTAATTACCAATGACTGTTACTAATATATGTAGATTATTTTTCATCTGAAAATCACATAAGATAAAGAACTTCAAACACATTTAAGTCATATGAAAAACCAATATTCAAAAAATTTAAGCTAAAACGAAGAGTTGCTGCCTATGCAAAGCTGTGTTTCTTCTTGGTATTACAAAAAGAAAACTTAAAATGACAAGAAATCATTCCCAATATGAAAGGGACTGTCCCCTCCTCAACGCCTCTTTCCTTACGCAAAAGTTTTCTACTGTTTTAAAAAGTAAAGTTAACAGAAAGAGTCAAACTTTAGCGTAAAGAGCGGGGTGTTGAGGAGGAAAAGCCCCTTACATATACGGAGTAATTTCTGTTCGTTGTTAGTTTTAATGTCACTCCTTACTTTCAGTTAAAAAGATGTTTTTTTTTATTTAATTTCTGAACATTTTTGAATTAATGCATGTTTGATTTTGGCTCTCCGCAAATGAATAATTAAAACGAAATTTGCTTATTTTTATTTTTTTTTGGCTAAATGGCTTTCTTTTAGTTTTGATCGGACGATTTTGAGAAAAAGGGTGGGGGATGAGGCCCAGTTGCCCTCCAATTTTTCGGTTACTTGAAAAGGCAACTAGAATTTTTAATTTTTAACGAACGTTTTTATTAGTAACATAAATACGTAACTTACAAATTAGCTTACGTAACAAACTTCTATATTCATATATTTCTATTATGTATATGAGGGGGCTTTACCCCTCGTTAATACCTTGCTCTTTACACTAAAGCTTTAATTTTGTCCCAATTCTTTAAGATTGACCCCTGAATCACAAAGGCTGTAGAATAAATAGTTGAAATTACTAAAAGCACTTTAGCGTAAAGAGCGAGGTATTTAGGAAAAGATGAACCCCCATATGCATAATAATCTCTGTTATATGACCGAAGAATCCAAATAATTCGAATCCAAGTTATTTGGAAGAACTTCCAAATAACCATTACTGTATGGAAACACCGGTCAAAGTTTGTAACTTGCAGCCCCTCCCCCGGGGACTGTGGGGACGTAATTCAGCCCCAAAGAGATAGTTGTTATGTTTTTCGACTATTCTGAACAAAATGGCTATCTCAAAATTTTGATCCGTTGACTTTGGGGAAAAATGAGCGTGGGTGCCCTCCAATTTATTTTGGTCGCTTAAAAAGGGCACTAGAACTTTTAATTTCCATTAGAATGAGCCCTCTCTCGACATTCTAGGACCAGTTGGTCAATACTATCACCCCTGGAAAAAAAAAACAACTCGTGATCAGTCTTCTGGAAAAAATACTAAATTCCACATTTTTGTAGATAGGAGCTTGAAACTTCTACAGTAGGATTCTCTGATACACTGAATGCCACGGTGTGATTTTGTTAAGATCCTATGACTTTTAGGGGGTGTTTCCTCCTATTTTCAAAACATAAGGCAAATTTTCTCAGGCTCGTAGCTTTTGATAAGCAAGACTAAATTTAATGACACTTATATATTTGAAATCAGCATAAAAATCCGATTCTTTGATGTATCTATTAGTATCAAAATTTAATTTTTTACAGTTTAACTTACTATTGAACAGGGTCGCTCCCACGACCTGTTTGATAGTATTGAAGAATGAACTAAAGCTCATATTTAGTAAAGTATTAAATTCTATCTAAATCCATAGTTTTGCTTACTATTTACATGTTGGAGAAAAATTCTTCACAAGTTTTTAATAACATTTGTCCGTTTGAAAATCTAGACATACATTGTATTGTTTAATTTAGTTTTACACATCATCAAGTCTTCCTGAAAAATGAAACTTAATACAATTCCCATAATTTTGCATCGATCCTATTTTGACATCCTAGATGCACTTACAGTATGTTTTGACATAGCCCAACACCCTACAAGTCTTTGAAAACTTTTAAATTAATAGCCTTAGGACAAAAAAGTATGAACAGTATTTTCAAATAGTTCGTGGTACGAACTGTAGTAAGGAGCAACCCGGCTCAATTTTAACCGAAACTCTAAAAAATGGAATTTTGATACCAATAGCTACATCAAAAGAATTGCATTTTCACGCTGATTCTAAATATATAAGATTAGTTTTACCCATCAAAAGTTAAGAGCCTGAGAAAATCTGCCATATTTTAGAAAATAGGGGAAAACAACCCCTAAAAGTCAAAGAATCTTAACGAAAATCACACCATCAGATTCAGCGTACCAGAGAACCCTACTGTGAAGTTTCAAGCTCCTATCTACAAAAATGTGGAATTTTGTTTCCCAGAAGACAGATCATCACGGATGCGTGTGTATTTGTTTTTTCTTTTCCCCAGGGGTGATCGTATCGACCCAGTGGTCCTAGAATGTCACAATAGGGATCATTTTAGCGGAAATTAAAAGTTCTAGTGCCCTTTTTAAGTGACCAAAAAAATTGGAGGGAACCTATGTCCCCTCCCACACTCAAGTTTTTACCACAGTTACTGGATCAAAATTTTGAGATTGCCATTTTGTTCAACATAGTCGAAAACCCTAACAATTATGTCTTTCGGGACGACTTAATCCCCCGGAGTTCCCGGGGGAGGGGCTCCAAGTTACAAACTTTGACCATTGTTTACATATAGTAATGGTTATTGGGACGTACACAGACGTCTTCAGGGGGACTTTTTCACGTTAAAGGAGGGTCGAGGGGAGGAAATTACGTGGGAGGATCTTCCCATGGGGGAATTTATCATGAGGAAAGAAAATTTCCATGAAGGTTCCACAGGATTTTCTAGTATTATTTAAAGAAAACAATGAAAAAATAAACAAAAAAAGTTTTTTCTGGTGGAAGTAAGGAGCAGCATTAGAATCTAAAACGAACAGAACTTATTATGCATATAAGGGGGTTTGTCTCTTCCACAATGCCTCACTCTATACGCTAAAGTATTTTTAGTAATTTCAATTTATTATTCTATGGCCTTTTGGCCAAATTGAAGCTTTAGTGTAAAGAGTGAGGTATCGATAAGGAGGAGAAGCCCCTCATATACGTAATAAAAATATACAAACATAGAATTTCGTTATGTAAGTTAATTCATAAGTTACGTATATTTATTATTAATAAAAACGTTCGTAAAAAAAGTTCTAATTGCATGTTTAAGTAACCAAAACTTGGAGTGCAACTAGGCCTCCTCCCCCACACGTTTTTTCATCAAAATCGTCCGATCAAAACTACGCTATTTAGCCAAAAAAAACTAGTATGCAAATTTTGTTTTAATTATTCATTTGTGGTGAGCCAAAAACAAAACATGTATTAATTAAAAATGTCCAGAAATTAAATAAGAAAAACAAGTCTTGCAACTGCAAGTAAGGAGCGACATTAAAACTTAAAACGAACAGAAATTATTCTGTATATGAAAGGAGTTGTCCCCTCCTCAACGCCTCGCTCTTTACGCTAAAGTTGTTTATTGTTTTAAAAAGAAGTGGTGAGAAAAAGTCAAAATTTTAACGCAAACAGCGAGGCGTTGAGGAGGGGACAACCCTTTCATATACGGAATAATTTCTGTCCGTTTTAATGTCGCTCCTTACTTGCAGTTAAATAACTTGTTTTTTTTATTTAATTTCTTTTTAATAGCTCAACATACCCCTCGGCATGCTTTGAAAGTTTCAACATAATACTCTAAGCTATTCTTGATATGCTGCTAATACGGCCATTTGAAAGCCTGGATACGATTATTTATAAGGCCGGATATATTTCGACTTCATTTATGTATTTACGGTGATTTGTAGTTTTATTCATGGAAGATTATTTGATTTGATTTCTGCTTATTTTTGGTTTAATAGAGCTCTTATTTTTCTTGGAACTTATTTTGTGGATGAAGTTTGATAAATCAATAACAAAAAATGCAGAAGCTTTTTCAGCAGAATTAAAAGGTCTTTTCTAAAATTAGCTTTGAAAAAAGATCAGGTGCCAGGGTGTCTTTAGGTTATGTTTGCTGACGTTCAAACGTGCTTGAAGCGTGAAGGTAGACAAGATAAGCACTAAATTGATTATTAATTACCATAAAATTCTTTCAGTTGGACGTCTGCAACCGGTACGAAAGAAAACGTTTTCGAACGATAGGTGCAAGAATTTTCCAAAAAGCATGGATAAAATGTATTTTTTTGCTAGGTATCCTCCTTTTTCTTGTTCGCTTTATATAGAACAAACTAATATCGTTAAAATACTGGTGGTATTGAACGCGAGCCGCCAAATCTTGAATTCTACCGTAGTTAATAATTGACATGCTTTTCACTTTCAAAAATACTTGCTCATTTTTGTCGACGACACACAAAACCAATCAGTACCACAGGGAAACTAGAAAAAAAATCCTAGTCCCGAAAACCATCGATTTTGATTGTTTTTCATGCGTCTGAACGGACTATTATCCTTAGTGCAGTTTGGTGCTGTAGTGAGTTGTTAGTAGTAGTAGCATTTTCATTTGATGTTTCAACATTGATGTGTTGCCTGTTGTATTGTTGAACAACATAGGTCCTCTAGCTTCTCTCCAAAATATGAAATAGGGTGCAGGACTGTTTTTATTATACAAATACATGCAAAGATCTTTTACGTAGTTTCGTACCATTTTTAGTCATTCAAACATCTTCCGAAATGCAATTCACGCTCACTCAATGGATGATATATCTATCAAAGTAATCTGCAACATAACCTGAGGAAAATTTAGTCCATTTGTATCACGTCCAGACTTACCCTAGACCTAAATAGTTCTTTTAATTATTATTATTTCCACTCATCGGCTGGTGACCATTCAGTGTTGTGAACACGGCGAAATTTATACCTTTTCGATATATACACAAGCTATTTGATTCCTTAAAACCCATGTTACTTGATTAGTCCCTGTTTACTTACCTACAGTGCAACTGATGACTTAAAAGGGTATCACTTTTTTCAATCAACACCAAAAAAAAGCTTTCTATGAAGAGCAAAATGAAAGGAAGAAATAGAAAGAGGCCAAGATAGACCAGTGGCAATGAGCGGTCTCAGCACAACTTGGTAACACTTTCTCCAAATTATCTTTTCTTTCGAGAGACCGGCCCCAAACTTTTAGAAGACTAGATTTATTTGTTTTCAGATTGGACTATGATTGGTTCAGACGCATAGGGAAACCAATGAGAAAAACCGGTCGGTTCAGTTGAAGTGTTTATACGATAGGGGTAAGATTCTGTGGAAAAGCATAGAAACCATGGTTTCTTGCCATGCAACCCTCCTTTCCCTTGTTTACTTTCTACAGGGCATGAGTCGTATTGTACAAAGCTGGTGGTTCTGACCGACAATCATAAAAATATCCAATTATAGGGTTCTTAACAATTGACATGCTTTCCACTTTCAAAAATAATTGCTCAGTTTTGCTCAACGGCAGACGAAAACCCGTGGGTACTACAGGGGAACTAGAAAAAAACTGACCCCAAAAACCGACCGGAACTCGGTTAAAACCAATCAGTTTTTGATCATTTCCCTATGTAAATAAGACTATTAAACATGATTCTGTAAATAAGTCGTTTTAAATGATTCCTTATAAATGACTTCTTTAACTCTAGCAAATGTCGCTATGAACAATTTACCATTGTTAACACTTAAAAAAAGCCATAGTCTGAAATGTTAGGCGCCCAATCATAGTCAGTTTTGAAACTGATCAGGTGGCCAAGAAAAATTAATCCCAGACAATCTCAAACTGGTTTTGAGCAATTTGACATTCCTTTGTTCAAATTACCATTCTTCTTAAGATCTTAAGGAATATACAAACAAACTAACCCCATCTGTGAGACCATCTTATCGTCACAAGGTAGAATCTCAACCAGCTCAGTTGTCCGCTTGTCGGGGCACCCTAAATAGAATGGATCACTTTTGTAGATGTTATCCTAGCTTAGGTAAATTTGGTGTAGGAAAAGAAAACAGTAATGGCTACACTTTCGTAATTTCGCAGATATAAAAATCTAGTTATAACCAATATGGCGTTTGGTCATAAAATGGCCCAGAAGTTGACATGGTATTCGTTTGATGGTAAGACAGCAAACCTTATTGATTATGTAATAGCATACCCAAGACTGGCAGGATCAATAAAAGATACTAGGATATAATGTCGAAGAAGGATGGAATAATTTTAGAAAAATAATTTGTGAAGTTGCTGATGGTGTCTTAGAGAAGAAAGTTAAGACTGTAGCTAGGATTATTAGTGAGAAAGCTTAATGTTTGATAGAGAGGAGAAGGGGTTTGTACAAGAATTATCTGAGTGATAGATTATACGAATACAAAAGGAATGTAAAGAAAGCAGAGAAAGCATTAAAATATGAACTAAGGAGTTGTGAAGTGGAGTCCATGGATAAAATTGCCGAGAATCTTAAAGATACAGCTAGACGGCATAATAGTAAAATATTATACTGGCGTGTTAACAAATTAAGAAGGAGTAGTTAATCGTGACTTGTCCCAGTTAAAGACAGGAATGGGGCCACAATTAGTGATAAAGAATGAGTTAAAGAGAGATAGGAGGAACATTTTGAGAATGTGCTAAACCGAGATTAAGTTGCAGGAAAAGATATAGATGAAAATAATGAAGTTTGTGATAGCTTGGATGTAAAGGAAGATTTGTCTTGTGAGGATGAATTAGCGACAGTTCTAAAAGGAGTAACAAATAATAAGGCTCCAGATGCTGATAATGTGGTAAATGAGTTTCATAAATATGGTGGCTCTGAGGTTAGAAATAAGTTACTGAAGATTATGAATATAATTTTTGAAAAAGGAAGTGCTTAACGATTTTATGAAAACTTTAATTAAACCACTGTATAAGAACGGTGACAAGAGTAAGAGTCGTAATTATCGAGTCAATAGTCTGGTCTCTGTAGGTAGAAAACTACTTAGTAATATGATACTATTTAGACTGAGATATGCTGCGGACAAAGTTTTAAGAAAAGTGCGGTTTTAAAAAAGGTAGAGTATGTGACGACCAAATTTTCACTGTTAGGTTAATAATTGAGAAGTGCCTTAGTTGTCAAACACCGTTGGTCCTCAGTTTTATACATTATGAGCAAGCGTTCGATTCCGTTGACAGACAAGTTTTAGCAGGTTTTATCCTTATATGGTATACCAGACAAATACATTAAAATGATTAGTGAAGTTGGAATCAGTCTTTTAGTAAATAAAAGTTGGTTGCAAACAAACAATTTACATTTCATTTGGAAAAACTCATTTCAAACGTATTATTTTGTCGTCTTTTAAAACTTCAAAGCAGGCCTAAACAAAAGTGATCAATTTCAGATTTTTCAGTATTTGCCTGCATAACTTTACTACCTTTATAAAGGAAGCTCATGGCAACAAACGGCTTTAAGGAATTAAACTTAAAATTAATGTACTCCTTTGTACCTTTCTCATTAGAAATTAAAACATTTTTTTAAGAGAATGACTTTTAAAGAATAATTATACTTTTCCACTTTTATGAATGAATCAAGGGAATAATTTTTTTAATATATGTGATAAAGTAAATAAATGTGTCCTTACTTTACAAAACGAAGTTTAGCACGCTTTAGTGGCATCAGGCCTAGGTTTTCCTCCCCCTCTAGTTTTCTAAAAATGGCAAATTATCATCCCCCTCCGATTTTGAAACAAAATTTCGAAATTTCGATTTTGAAAAAAAAAGTGCGAGAACAATACTGCTACGGTTAAAGTCAGAAAAGAGGTTAGTAGGTAGTTTAGCATTAAATCAGAGTTAATCAGGGTTGTGTTCTATTGCCCTTTATATGGATCATTTTAATGGACTTGGTATCAAGAAGCACAAGAAAGGCAACGAGAGACCACGGAATCAAATGGGGAGGAAAAACTTTCCTGCACTTAAATTATGCTCATGATTTAAGGCTCCTGGATGAAAGTGTGAGCAAAATGAATGAGCTTTTAGACATTTTGCGAGTTTAGGGTGCTAGGATAGGATTGAAAATTAATGTTAGGAAAACTAAGTCACTAAGGCTTGGAATAAGTGAAGATGAAAATATGACGTTGGGTAACGAAAAGATTGATCAGGTGGGCAGCTTCACTTACCTCGGCAGAATTATTATTAAAGACGGTGGGAGCAGTGAAGATGTTAAAAGTAGAATAACCAAGGGTCAGGGTGTTTATTCACAGTTAAAAAAAAGTTTGAAAGAATAGGAAAATAAGCCTCTAAACCAAGATTAGAATATTGGAAGGTACCAATATTCAATATACATATATATATATATATATATATATATATATATATATATATATATATATATATATATATATATATATATATATATATATATATATATATATATATATATATATATATATGTATATATCTTTTACAAATAATGCTTGAAAAAACATGTATATTTATGGGTTTGAAAGCAACAGAAAGGGAATCCCTAAAAGTTGTGCCTGGTGCCCCTTCTCCTTAAAAAAGCAGAGCGAACACTTCTCCTTAAAACATAATGTATTCTAATGAACCTTCATGTGAAATCTATTTCTATTCTTGGAAATAAACGCGATTAGGATTGCATAACAGATTTTTACGGATTTTTCTGTTCCCTTTAAAAGCTTTTGTTTTAAGCTGAACACGGACTAAAATCACAAAACAGAGATATGCATAATTATACAGAAATGTGCGGAGTACTAGAATTAGGCAGGAGGCCATTTATCTTGCGTAAGTCTGTGTGACAGAGTAGTTTCTTTTGGAGGAAGTTATGGGGGTCAACACATATTTTAGTATATAATACAACAACATACATTTTTATTAAAAATCAGCCATCACGAGCAAAAAATGCTAAACTTGTGTACCTCCTCAAACTGCAAAACACTAAATAAATCAACACCATAATCTATAAACAATTGTCAGGAGATGAAAAAAACAACAAAAGGAAAAAAATCATAATTAAAAAAAGGCATAGTGTAAACTGGGATAGAATAGAAAAGAGCAAATAGACATAAAATGGAATTGAAATAGAATAAACGAAAGAGCAAACGAACAAACTTATTAAAACTAAAAACAACTAAATCAAACATTAATATTAGAAGGAACGTTATCATTACAATATGCATAAGCGCTGATGCTTATACTTGCTTGTCTTGCAATGTATTAGAATGCGAACAAGAACTTTTTAGCCTTTTCCGTTGATATAAAACATCAATGCAAAAATGAAGAGGAAATGATGTGAATTTTGAAAGAAGCTTAAGTAGAACGAGTGATCTTTTCAACGTTTTTTCAATTTGGATTTTCAGCGACGTTCAATTTTAATGTTTTCAATATGGATGCCCAATTTCAGATTGGATGGCAACGAATATCAATACTACCATAAAGTAAAGAGTTAAAAGTGATCAAAGTGGAGGGTATAGGGGTTGGAAAAAATGAAGAATAGAAAGTTAAAGTGGAATTCAGAAAGTTGAAAGAATAACTTAGGATTTATCTTAACTTTCATATGCATAGACAAAGCTAAACGACACATGTCATGAAGAGCGTCAAACAGAAAGCTTTTTTCACGTTTTCTTGCAAAACTCTACAGCAGAAATGTCATCAATGTATATCAACTTGCAGCTGTCCAAATAAAAAATCAAATCCAAATAAAGAAGAACTCTACAGTCGTAATTTATAAGCAATTTCAAGTCATAAGGACCAGCTTGATATTTATAAAACAATTACTGAACTTAAATAGAGGAGTAAATACAGTGTTCATTACTTGATTAATGGTTAATTTCTTTATTCAATGAAATGCTGAACAATTTCAAATGTATCCTTTTCATATTCAATGCGTTTTTCAATTACTTATTCCAAATTTATCTAAACAACAACACTGGTGTTAGGCATGCATCTAGTAATTTATCCGGGAGAGAAGGGAAGGGGGGTGTTTTGAAAGGGGGAAATGAATTTCAAATTATATTTTAAAAACAGGCCAATGGTATGAAATAAAGGAAAACCCATTGACTTTGATACTTCAGGCGAGTGGTATAAAACCACAACCATGACCAACGTTCCATCCTTCGAAAAGTCAAATTTGAGCATGTTTTAAAGACCTTCAGTCGATGAAGATAAGAATAATGATGATAGTTTGAGGGTACATTAGAAATGTATGTTAGAATACGTTAGAACTTAGGCTAACTATCCTTCCATCAAAATGTCAAATTTGAAAATGTTTTAAAGGCCGTCTTTCGATGAAGATACCAATTATAGGAACGTTTTGAAGATACGTTAAAAATGTATGTTAGAATACGTTAGAAATAAGCTCAACTATCCTTCCTTCAAAATGTCAAATTTGAACATGTTTTAAAAGCAGTTAGTCGATGAAGATAACATGGATAGGAACATTTTGAAGATACGTCAGAAATGTCAGAAATGTATTTTAGAATACGTTAGAAATAAGCTCAACTATCCTTCCTTCAAAATGTCAAATTTGAACATGTTTTAAAGGCCGTCTTTCGATGAAGATACCAATTACAGGAACGTTTTGAAGATACGTTAGAAATGTATGTTAGAATACGTTAGAAATAAGCTCAACTATCCTTCCTTCAAAATGTCAAATTTGAATATGTTTGAAAGGCCGTTAGTCGATGAAGATAACAATTATAGGAACATTTTGAAGATACGTCATAAATGTATGTCAGAATACGTTAGAAATTAGGCCAACTATCCTTCCTTCAAAATTTCAAATTTGAACATGTTGTAAAGGCCGTCAATCGATGATTATAACAATAATAAGAACAGCTTGAAGATACGTTAGACATGTATGTTAGAATATGGTAGAAATTAGGCTAACTATCCTTCCTTCGAAATTTTCAATTTAAAAAATGTTTTAAAGGCCGTCAGTCGATGAAGATAAAAATAATAAGAACAGTTTGAAGATACGTTAGAAATATTTAAATTTCAAAAAAGTACTATTTAAGTCAGCATAGGAAATAAAACATTTCTCGCATTATATATGTAAAATCAGCAAGTAAAACCTTACTAAAATTCAGCATATAGTACATAAGAAGTAATACTAATTAATCTTGCCCTGTTATTGAAAAAAAGGCTATTACTATACAAAGGCAACTAGTAGGATCTACCACATAGGGAATTTCTGTCGAACTGATTTGAATCACTGAATTGGTAGGGACCAAAGTACTCTTTCAGGTCTCTCTGTTCACAAGCTCTGATGGAGTACTTTAACCGCAGTTTTTAGTTCACTAGCTCTCAGATAAGCAGCATTAATAAGAGACGATTAGACGAAAAGTTGTCGACCAATGAAGAACATTTTCTAGGTGAACAAAGCCACGTTTTCAAGATGTTCAGTGACCTTTAGCAGCTTCCTTGGCAGCAACAATGAGAGGATAAAGACTAGTCAATGGGCGAGACATCTTTAAAAATGGATGCTAAAAAAAACAACAACATATCAATACAAAAGATGAGGCAATGCAAAGAAGCAAATAAAATCTAATAAAAAATACAAATACAATACATCTTACAAAACGAAAAGATAGGGGAGATCTTTTAAAAACTATACGATGATCCTTTCAAAATCGTGGAAAGTGAAAAAATATATTAAAATAAGCAAACACTTATACGTCCCTAACAAACATTTTTCCTTTTGAATAAATATAGACCCAGAAAAAAAAGAGAGCATGATATTCTAACATGATACATAATCGACGAATGCCCCTGGAAAAGGATAAAAATAAGAGACAATCCCAACAAAATTTTTCTCGTCCATAAACAAAACCAGCAGAGAGTTGTTTTCTGGGTTGGAGGCTGAACATTTGACAAACCAAAGAACATAGGCGAATTGTACGAGAAGAATAAGAAATCAAATGGAAAATTGCCAGATTTGACGGGGGAAGGGGTGTGAAGACTTAAAGACGATTTGAATGAATAAAAGCTAATACAAAGAGAAATGAAAAGTAATAATCAAGTCATAGCTTACTTGACACAAAAATAAATAAATTAATAAATAAATAAATATATATATATATATATATATATATATATATATATATATATATATATATATATATATAAATATATATATATATATATAAATATATATATATATATATATATATATATATATATATATATATATATATATATATATATATATATATATATATCTGTATCTATCCTATGCACAGAATGAATGAATTAGTTTTATTTATATATAAAAAAAAAGACGTCAACCAACAAGAAAAAACTAGTTAAAAATTAAAAACTGATAAGTGCATAAAAAAAGCGAAAATTAAAGAAAGAAGAAGAAAAAGGGAGAGAAGAAGAAAAAAGGAGAG